>NW_027524358.1:0-221782 GCF_052094955.1 Ictidomys tridecemlineatus
CATTAGTAAGAACAATGTAATAAAA
Organism: Ictidomys tridecemlineatus; assembly: GCF_052094955.1. Classification (NCBI taxonomy): domain Eukaryota; kingdom Metazoa; phylum Chordata; class Mammalia; order Rodentia; family Sciuridae; genus Ictidomys; species Ictidomys tridecemlineatus. Next base: position 26 of record NW_027524358.1, read on the forward strand.
AAATTTGATCCAACGAACCTATAAGGAATCCTGAATCTAACAAACACATTCTTTTCAAGGAACATTTATTCTTTAAAATGGCCTCAAACAAGGAACATTTATTTTTTAAAATGGCCTCAAATATAGGATTTCATTTTTATAACATTAAAGTAAAAGGTAAAACTAAAGTGTTAGAAATTAGGATTTTGGTTACTGTCAGGGAAACAGTGCTGATTAAAAGAGAACATGAAGGGCCCTTGGTGTCCTAGAAAAGTTCTGCTTCTTTCTTGTTACACAAATGTGATCACTTTGTGAAGCTGTAATGACTTGCACACTGTATATTATAATTAAATCTAAAAATGCATATAAAATATGACAGGGACAGCATGAGAAAGGAAGAACATAAGCCAATCTCAATTATGAACCCAGTGAGAAGCATAAATGTATATCCTTTCTAAAGAAAATTTAATAATGTATAAAAACATGTCAAAGTTGAGTTCATTCTCAGTATGCAAATATATTATATTTAAAAATCAGCATAAGTGCTGGGAATGTAGTTCAGTGGTAGAGCAATTGCCTAGCGTGTACAAGGCCCTTCAATCCCCAGCATTGAAAACTACAACAAAAAGAATAACATGTAATTCATAATATTTGAAAATCCTAGGGAAAAACAAAACGTATTTATCTCAAATGATGCAGGAAAGCACTCAACAATTGGTTTTTTTTAATCAGATAAAGGACAGATTAAAAATTTCAACAAATAACAACAACATAAAGATGCCTGCTATCTCTATTTCTAGCAAAATTGTGCTACAGGTTCCAGGAGCAAAATAAGATAAATAAAAATTTTTAAAAGACTAAGCATTAGAAAGCTAACAAACTTAGGATTACCTACTAGGGATACAATTATCTATAAAGAAAATCCTAAGAATTTATAGACAAGTCATTAGTTGTATTTTAGCAGTGCAGGTAAGTTGCTAAACATAAGTACAACAATTACCAAAAAATCAATTTCATTCTCACAGAGAACAACACATAATATAAAATTTAGAAATATCATTTATAAGAAAAATATATAGAAATAAATCTCATAAAAGATTCATAAGACTTTTATGAGGAAAATATATGCATTCCTACCCACAAGGTATGAGAATTTCTGTTGCTTACCAGCACCTTGGTATTATGAGACCTTTACAGTTTTTACTTTTCTGTATGAAATGGCTCGGACTCGGGGGCCAGAGGCGGCACGACGCTGCAGGGGAGTGGGCAGCGCGGGTGGGCCAGGGGTCGGCGGGACCCGGGGACCAGGGAACCGGAGACCCGGCGCGGGAGCGCGGCTCGGGCGGGCAGGGGGCTCTGGCGCCGGGGGAGGATGCGCGGGCGGCGGGGCGCTGCCGCCGGCGCCAGGTCGGTTCGCCGAATGCCGGGAGCCGCGCCGGGGCGGGGGGAAGGGGTCCGCGGGGCGGCGGGCGGTGGGGGGGAAGGGGTCCGCGGGGCGGGGGGGAAGGGGTCCGCGGGGCGGGGGGGGAAGGGGTCCGCGGGGGGGGGGGGGGGGAAGGGGTCCGCGGGGGGGGGGGTCGCGGGGGGGGGGGGGGGGAAGGGGTCCGCGGGGCGGCGGGCGGCGCCCCGGGGCCGGGCACAACCGGCGGGAAGGTGCAGCGGCCTCAGGCGCGCCGGCCCGGGTCGGGGTCGGGTCCGGGAGGCCCCTTCCTACCTATGCCGGGGGCCACACAGACGGAGTAGAGCAGCGAGGACAAGAGCGAGAAGAAGAAGAGCGCGGCGAGCAGCGAGCGGCGCGGCAGCCACAGCAGCCCCCGGCGGGCTCACATGCTGCAGCCTGGCGACCGCTCGAGGGCCGAGCCTGCTCCTGCCGCTCCCGTGCGCCGCTGCCTGGGCCTCGGCCGCCGTCTCCGGAGCCTCGCGGGCCGCCGCCGCCGCCGCCTCGCGGATCCCAGCCAACGGCCGCCGCCGGACGGGCCACATGAAGCGGGCGGGGCCGCGAGGCCCAGAGCAAGCGCAGCAACGGGGGCGAGGCGGGCGGTCGCACAGGGGCGGAGGGGCGGGACCAGCGCCGCCGGGCACCGTCGCAAAAGACCAGCACGCTCGCCACCCGACCCCAGTAGCCCCCGCGGCCGCGCAGCGGCTTTAGGGAGCGTCACTAAATGACGACAGCCCCTCTCCCCGCGGGGCCACCGCCCAGGCTTGCAGGGAGCGTGTCTCAAGAGCCAGCCGGCTTGCGCTCAGGCTCCTCAAGAAGGGGGCCAAGGGGCCATCTGCAAAGTCTGACAGTCTGACTGTCAATCCCAGTTACAATCCCAGTTCTTCTGCAGCAGAAGAACTGGGATTGTAATGCTTGGGGGGCTCGGCTTTCATTCATTCGTTTATTTATTCATTCAATCAATTCATTATTTATTTATTGGATGCCAGATGCAGTTGTTGGTGCTGAGAACAAAACAGATTAAATCTCTTGTCTTATTTGAACTTATATTCATGTGGAGGAGAATAAACGCAAGTCAATCAATAATTATCTGGTACTAATAACAGATATGAGCAAAATAAAACAGGAGGATGTGTTGGCAGCAGGCTACAGTAGACAAGGAAGGTCTCCCTAAGCAGCTGACATCAGCTGAGACCAAGGGTGAGAAAGAGCCAGCCACAAGTGAGGACAGAACAGTGCCACCAGGGGGAACAGCAGGGCAAAGGCCCTGAGGTGGAGAAAGGCCACTCTGGCCCCAGGTTGAACCCAAGGCCAGCAAGTGAAGTAGGAGACCTGTAGACAGGTGCACATCCCACGGAACAGGGAACCAAAGAGGAAACTGACATTGCTATAAGGAGAAGCAAGTCACGCCCTTCCACGCAAAACTGGCCTGACTCTGAAGGCAGGCCCTTGACTACTGAGCCGTAAACTGCTTCAGTGGTCTCTCTGGACCCTGCAGCTCATTCTGTAGGCAAATTGGTGTCCTATCCCATCACTTTAGCACAGGACCATATCTAAAGACCAGCCTTGATCCAGAGCACCTCAGAAGGCAGTGAGCAATAGCTAGAGACCCATGGGGAGTGACAGTAGCACCCCACCATCTTCAAGAAGCTCCCAGATGAATCCAAGAGGCAAGTGTCCCCCATGTGGGAACATCTGAAACCAGAGCCCTGTCTTGGAATATGTCAGAAGCCAGGAGTGGGGAACTTTTCAGGGATTCTGTGAGAACCAAAATTAATCCTACTCTATATTCCTAAAGCAATTTGAACTTTTTCCACTGTTAACTTGACCCTTTTAAGGGGAGGCTATAGAGACAGACTGCCGGGGTTCTTTAACTCCCAGCTCTTCCATTCTTAGCTTGTGACCTTAAGCAAGTTAGTTAAACTCTCTGTACCTTAATACAATGGGAATGTCATTAGTAATGACCATATGAGATTGTTGTGAGTATTTGACTGATACATGCAATGCCTGACACATGGTAAATGCACATGGGTCTCGCCTTATCCAACAGCCCTGGGAAATGGGATGGGAGAGAAGAGGCTTTAAAAAGAGAAGCAGAGAATTTTGATTTGGATAGATGTGGGTTCAACTCTCGGCTTGGCCTAAACTTTACTGTGTGACCTTGAGAAAACCTCTTATCTCTCTGAGTTTCTGTTCATTTGTGAAATGCACCCCACCCCGTGCCACCTACCCCACAGGGATGTGATGTAGATTATGTGAGGTTACTGTGGAAAGGCCCTGAACCAAACTCTCTAAACTAATCTGATTTTGAATACTTTTTCTTTAGCCAATATAATAACCCTTTTAAACACCCATGTCTAAGAAATATTTTTAGATGCACAGAAAAGTTTTAACTTTTAAGAAGAATACAAGGGCTGGGGATGTGGCTCAAGTGGTAGCGCGCTCGCCTGGCATGCGTTTGGCCCGGGTTCAATCCTCAGCACCACATACAAACAAAGATGTTGTGTCTGCCGAAAACTAAAAAATAAATATTAAAATTCTCTCTCTCTCTCTGTTTGTGTCTCTCTCTTTAAAAAAAAAAAAAAGAAAAAAAAAAGAACAATACAACACATTTGTACACTCTCCACCTGAATTCAACAATTGTTATCCTTGCTGGCTGCGATGGCACATGCCTATAATCCCAGCAAGTCTGGAGGCTGAGACAGGAGGATCACAAATTTGAGGCCAACCTAGGCAATTTAGCAAGACCCTGTCTCAAAATTTAAAAATAAATAAATAAAAAGGATAAAGCTTGGTGGTACAGTGCCTGCCCCTGGGTTCAATTTTCAGTGGGGGAAGGGGGGCAGCAAGAACAAGTAAATTAGCAATCGTATCATATCCTTATAATTTCTGGTCTATTCTGTAGGCCTTGACAAGGAGGCCTTGCTACATCCAGACTAAATACTGATGACCAACCTCTGTTACATCTCTCCCTCTTTTTCTTCCTGTTTGGCAGTACTGGGGACTGATCCAGGAGCTGAACTGTATCCCTAGCTCTTTTTATCTTATTTTATTTTATTTTGAGCCAGGGTCTGACTGGCCTCAAACTTGCAATCCTCCTGCCTCTGTCTCCTGAGTAGCTAGGATTACAGGTTACTTTTTTTTTTAATGGAAGAAGGGAGAAAAAAGATATCGGGGTCCCTGTCTCAATTCCCCCCATCATGCTCCTTTTTCATCTCCAAGTTAAGTTTCCAGCTCACCTGGGTATTCGTTTTTCATTCATTCCTTCCCTGGACTGCTCAATCCCTCCGTCAAACAGACTTGAATTCTGCTTCCTGCTCGAGTGTTACCTCTCCCAAGACTTTCCTCCAAGGGAGCTTCCCTGTCCCCAGCCTCTCTGTCCATCCCTGGCCCGTCTGTGGCATTTTTCATCCCCTGGCATCTTATGGTCCATGCATGTATTCACTTGTTCGTTTTTCTGTCTCCCAGATCAGAAACTACATTCCCCAAGGGCAGGGATTTTGTTTCATTTTCTGCCATATTCTTGCATGTTACACAGTGTCCAGGGCCAGTAGGTGCTCAATAATTGTTGAACAAATGCTGGAAAGACACCAGATGTGTTTTGAGCGCATGCTGGGCCTGACAGGGGCAGAGATGACTAAGTGAAGGTTCCTGTAGTCCTGCTGTGGGATGACAGGGAGGTGAGCAAGCTGGGACAAGGAGGTGAAGGCAGGACTCATTGTAGCTGGCCTTAGGGAAGGCAACCTGAGAAATTCTAGACTGACTTTGAAGGGACATGAGACAGATTTGCTCAAGGGGCAGTGATGGAGGCACCTGGCTGGCTGCAGCAGCTGGTTCCTGCAAGAAACAGGAAAAGGTGAGGACTGAGACTGGAAGACCTTGACCTTGGAGCTCAGCAGGCCCCTGGAGCCAGCCATATCTGGTGATCAACCGGTCCTACCTCCTCCTGGCCTTCCTCTTTCATTCACACCAGTTGCTTCATCTCCTGGACCTTCATTTGCACAACTGTAAAATGGAGGTCCTATAGTTCCTTGCCTTAGAGTTGCCAAGAGGATTCGGGAAAGAGTCCCTCCAGTTCCTGGCATGTAACAGTGCTCAATCCACGAGAGCCTTGCTGTTCTTACACTGTTTCCTGTGAGCTGTACAGAGCCCTTGGAGGTTCTGGAGCAGGGGAATGGCCTAAAGAAAGGGAGGCCCCTGAGTAGATCTCAGGAGAGCATAGTTGAGCCTCCTGTGCTTCTAACAGCCCAGCTGCAGGTTAGCCCAAGCCAAACACAAAAAGAAGGATCCAGCCTAAAGGTAAAAATCATAAGTATCACCTTGCCCTGCTCACCCCTTCTGACTCTCCTACAGCAGGTCCCAGGCCCACGCCCTGAGGAAGCCATTGCATAATCCATAAACATGCAGGAGTAAGATAACATCACAGAGCAGAGACTATCAGTTCAAACTCCAGGAGCAGCAGCAGATAAAGAGCACAAGCATGCATATAACTGCAGCCATCAAGGGCTCCCAGTGCCAAGAACTCCTGAAGGCTGAGCAGTGGTTGACCCTGAGATTCACCCTGGTAGCCTAAAGCTGAGCTATGGCTAATCAGTCACTCTCAGGAGAAATGAGACTCAGAGCAGAAGGGACACTTATCACTTCCTGTCAGCAGCTATAAAAGTCAGTGTGTCCTATGCCATTCTTTTCTCTCTACCAAATAACCATCATGTTCTACAGAGCAGCTGAGTTCTAGAATGAAAAGGAATCCTCCAACTGCCTTGGACTAGTGATGAACTCATAGCATGAACAAGAAAGAAAACATTGTTTTAAGCTTTAGATATCAGGGCTGTTTGTTACTGCAGCATAACCTGGCCTATCCTAACTGAATATAAATATACTCTTCTGCAACTTGCTTTCTCTTGACATCATTTCTGTAACATGTATCTATAATGATACATGAAAATTGAGTTTATTTATTTCTACTGCTATATAATATTTTATCATATAACTAGGTCACACTTTTTAAAAATCATTTTTCTGATGAGGTCTATTTAAGTCATTTACAATTTTTTGCTTAGTTTTCTTTTTTTTTAAAGAGAGAGAGAATTTTTTTAATATTTATTTTTTAGTTTTCGGCGGACACAACATCTTTGTTTGTATATGGTGCTGAGGATCGAACCCGGGCCGCACGCATACCAGGCAAGCGCACTACCGCTTGATCCACATTCCCAGCCCTGTTCTTAGTTTTCTATAGCTCTGTAGCCAAGTTCTTTTGTAAAAGGCAGATAGTAAATGTTGTTGGTTTTAACAAGCTGTACAATCCCTGGCACAACTACTTAAATCTGCTATTGTAGCATAAAAGCCACCATAGACAGTAAATGAACAAATGTGCATGGCTGTTCTGATAAAATTTTATTTACAAAGACAAGTGGTGGGCCAGATTTGCCCAGAGGTGATTGTTTGCTGAGCCTCGCTTTAGAGGATGATCCTTTATTTCATGAAAGTATTTACAATAGGTTATTGTACTTAGTAAATATCGATTTTCTGTTTTGTCTTTAAAATTATTTTTATAAACTACCACCCTTCAGTTTATTTGATCTATTTCTCTTACCAGATTAAGCTTCTTCAAATATAATTTGTTTGTTTTGTTTTTGTTTTGGATCGAACCCAAGGCCTTGTGCATGCAAGGCTAGCACTCTACCAACGGAGCTAGCCAGCCCCAAGCTTCTTCAAATATAATTTGCATCACATCATTCTTCTACCTCAAAACATTGGTGGCTCTTTATAGTCTGTAGAACTATTCCTAACCTTCATTTGGTCTTTAAGACCCTCCATGATCTGGCCACGCACTTTGTATCCTCTGCTTCTCTCCAACATGTAATCGAGCACAGCCATGGCCCATGTCTGCTCTCTTCCTCCAGCCCTCCTGAGGACTTCAAGATTTTATACTGAAGAATGTCCTTAAGTAACAGCCTGTGATTCTACACCACCAGGAGACCAGTCAGCATTTCGGGAGTCTCTCCATGGTTGGGGGCTCAGTCAGCATTTCAGGAGTTCCTACAGGGTTGGGGGCTCAGTCAGGGTTCCCGGAGCACATATGTGGGAGAGAGCTCAATCAGCCTCCCATAATTCCACACAGAAGGGGTTTCTGCTAACATTCCAAGTCCACACAGATGAGGAAGCTCTGCAGATGTTCCATCATGATAAGGTAAGCGGTTCTGTGGACGTTCCATGATTTCCTACCCAGGCAGGCGGTCTGCAAACAGAACAAAACTCAAGGCACAAGAAGGGGCTCTGCAAACATCGATGATTAACTGTTCTTCAAAATTCTATATACAAGAAGAAGAAGTTGTTTTACGACCCCCAAATTCTATCCTCAGGAAGTACTCAGGAATGTTTCGTGATTTCATAATGAGGAGGCTTTATTGTATTTCATAGTTCTACAGACAGAGACCGGCTGTGGAGACCTTTTGTCAAAGCAGATTCCACACCGCGATCCTAAGACAGGAGAGAACTCCTCACAATGAACAACTCTGCCAAGAGGAAGGTGTTCATTTGCTCGACTCTTTTAGATCTGGGATCCCATGGTATGAACCTGGGGGACTCTGTGTGCGTTCAGGATGCGAGAGATAGGAGGCCATTCTCTAAATATGCCCCTCACCAGAGGAGGAGGCTAGCCAACAGGCCAGGGCTGTACTCAAAATCCGAAAGTCTGCAAATATCCTGTGGTTTTATCCGTACGTAGAAGGGGGTTCAGACCCCATTCCAAGATCTTACACAGATGAAGTGGTCCAGCAAGATTCCTTGATTCTGCCAAGGGGAGAAAGAATCTCTGCAATATCCACTTACTCTGTATAAAGGGTTTTGGAAGCAGCCCATGATTTTAAACCCAGGAAGGTGCTTGGGGAATCCTTGGCGTTTCTGTGGCTATCAGGATCTTGGTCAGTCTGGTCTGATGAACGTTGGTGGCTGGACCGTTTCACCATCAGACTCCATAAATCAGAGCCTGACTGTGTGAACATTTCAAGGACACATAAAGACATGGGAGACCTGGAGACCAAGACTGACTCAAAAAAAAAAAAAAAAAAAAAAACACTGTAAAATTGAAACTAACCAATGTTTAATTAAAATGTCTACAAAATGTAGTATCAATCAACTGCCTCTGGATTCAGATGATTGTATCTAATTGCACCTATTGACAACGTGAAGAGGCAATTTTCTTAGGCTTAATAGGATGTGGTAGGGACTTAAAAGTAATGCGAGGGGCCCAGGAAGATCCTGAAATGGCCCTAGAGGAGGAAGCTGCGGGCAAGTTTCCATGGGAAGTTCCCATTTTGAAGCCACCCATGGCCCCTTCTCCAACCCAGTCCCTGAGAGCTGACAACCCAAAGCCAAGCCCAGTTCATTCACCACCGAGTGACTCTCGGGAGATGGACCGAGCTCCAGATAGCACCCAGCTTCGAGGAAAGGCCATCCCTGTGGCCACAGTGGAAGCCGATTGGCCAAGGACAGTATGCTGTGGCAGGTGTCTGAAGGAATCAGATATTGTCACGGTCTCAGGAAGGAGCAACAGCTGTTTCAGCTTCTCTTTCCCTTTCCCCACAAGTTTCCCACGAGTCCCCGGGGGAGGGCTCTGAGCCAGCCAGAGCATTGAAATGGGGCCAGAGCGGGGAGTTATAGCCCAACTAAGCCCCAGGGTCACAAGCGGGAATGAAGGCTGTTGATCAAAGGCAGGGAAAGAGAATCGAGTCCAGGGTCTTAACATCCCAGAGCCCAGCCACCATCCATCAAACCCACATGACAGCGAATACAATTCTGGCCTTAGCTCGAGGTCTGTAGAGAAGAAAGCTTTTCCTCTACCCATCTGAGGCTCCTCACTGGACGTTTTAAACTAGACCAGTCAAGATGAACTAACAAGAAGCAGGAACACAAGCTCATTAACGTGTACGCAGGAGCTCCCAGTGCTGTTGACCTCAGGGGTGAGTGGAACTTGGGCTTCAGTGACAACATGTGCTAAACATAGAACAAAGGGCTTGGGGGCTACTGGGGGGGTGAGGGGAGGCAATTTACAGGAAAGTGACTAAATTTCCTCTATCCATGTAAATTTCCTCTACAAAAGGAAAATGTGGTTCCTATTTTTAAGCTTTTCTGATGGTTCTCAGTGACCTTTAACTCAGAATATCCATATGCCAAAGAAGCACATTTCAAGTGGCATATTCTGGTACCCCCCAGGCCCGAGGATGGGAAGAGGTGATCGCTGTTGCTTCTCAAGTTTTTAAACCATGCGCCCTTTTATGGAATATAAGAGCATCTTACAGATTCCTCTGGCATCATTAATGCAATTTTATTGTCTAGCCAGGGTTATGCTAAATTGCCCAGGAGGGTCTTGAACTTACCTCCTGCCTGGGCCTCCCAAGTAGCTGGGATTATAGGCACACACACCACCAAGCCCACCACATTATACTTTTAAAAATTTTGTCTTCAAAAGCTCTGAGATGATTTAAGGAAGGCAAATCCAGAATATCTTTAAATTAACTGAGACAGAAAGAAATTTGTTTGTTTTTGTTTGTTCATGGTGCTGGAGCTAAGCAAGTGCTATACCCCTGAGCTGTACCCCACTCCAAGAAAGGAATTTCTTAAACCAGGCACAAAGAACATAAACTATGAGGGGAAGAATAGTACACTTGTCTACATCAGAGTTCAATATTCCAGCCAGGTGAGGTGGCACAAGTCTGTAACAGCTACTCAGGAGGCTGAGGCAGGAGAATCGCAAGTTCAAGGGCAGCCTGGGTAATTTAGGGAGACTCTGTCCCAAAATAAAAAATATAAAAAGAGCTGGGATGTAGTTCGGTGGTAAAGCACTTATAGATTCAATCTCCAGTACCTACCCCTTCCAAGAGAGAGAGAGAGAGAGAGAGAGAGAGAGAGAGAGAGATGAAGAGAAAGCATCAGTCCAATCACAAATAATAAAGGATTTCAAAAGGAATTTTGTTGAGACTAGGAAACCCAAAGGGCTCATCATCGTATAAAAAGTTGCTACCACTCAGAAGTATTCAGAGAAATGTGCTTAAAAACATAATAAGATACCAGCTCACATCTAGAGATTGACAGAAACTCTGCCTCTAGAAATGTGCTCCAAAGAAACTCTGGCCAAGTGAGCAGAGAAGAGCCTGCTGAAATCCCATCCCTGGGGAATGGTGAATGAAATATGGGTTGGTCACTTGGTGGCACACCACACAGCAGTTACAATGAATGAATTAGAACTTCCTGTGTGTCGGTAATTGATATTTATAATATTATGAGAAAAGAGGGGGCTCAAAACGAGACATGAGATGCACAGCAGGGTGACATTGGCTGGCCTGGCACACACCAACAATGGAACCATCAATATTAGAGGAAAAAATGGAAGAAGGCCCAGCCCTAGCCTTGCCTGGCTTGCCTGCCTGCACCTCTTCCACACCTTGTTCACACAGAGATGCTGTGCACAAAGGAAAGCAGGGCCCGGGTTGGGAGGCAGTTCAGGGGTAGAGCTCATGCTTACCATGCCAGGGCTGCCGCAACCCCAGCAGGACACCAGAAACTAAAGTAAAAAGTATCAAAAAATTAGAACCTTCCTGCCCTGCTGGGGGGAAATGTTACAACATCATGGAGCTACTTTGGAAAATAAACTAGTGCTTGTCAAACAGTTAAAATCAGCTACCCTGACTGCCATTCTGCTCCTAGGTGTAGACCCAAGAGAAATGGAAACTCACGTCCACAGAAAAACCATACACGAGAGTTGAGAGTAGCATTGGATATCACAGCCAAAAAGTGGAAGGAAGTCAAATATCTATTGACTTCAGGCACCGTGGCCGAGGCCTGTGATCCCAGCGACTCAGGAGGCTGAGGCAGGAGGATTGAAAGTTCAAAGCCAGCCTCAGCAAAAAGCAAGGTGCTAAGTAACTCAGTGAGACCCTGTCTCTAAATAAAATACAAAATAGGGCTGGGGGTGTGGCTCAGTGGTCGGGGTGCCCCTGAGTTCAATCCCTAGTACCAAAAAACAAAACAAAAACATAAAACCAAATATCCACTGACTGATGAACAGATAAATGTGTTATGTCAGTGTAAAGGAATAATATTCAGCCAAAAAGAAAAAGAAAGAAAGAAAAAAAGAAGAAACAGAAAGAAAGAAAAGAAAGAAAGAAAGAAAGAAAGAAAGAAAGAAAGAAAGAAAGAAAGAAAGAAAGAAAGAAGAAGAAAGAAAGAAAGAACTGACACATGCTACTATGGGAATGATCTTGGAAGCTTTATGCTGGGTGAAAGAAGACACAGATTGTGTGAGTCCATTTAAGGCAATGTACAGAATCTGCAAATCTATAGATAGTAGTCGTCTAGGGATGGGGGATGCAGGGAGGTGGGGGGGGCTGCTAACGGGTGTGGGGTTTCTTGGGGGGGGTGATGCAAATGTTCTAAACTTGATTGTTCTAAACTTGATGGTGGTTGCACAACTCTGTGAATTCACTAAAAAGCATTGAATCCTATGTTTACTTATTTTTTAATTGTATATTTTAAATGGATTCATTGTATGCTATGGGTAATGTTTCTCAATAACATTTATATATATATATATGTGTGTGTGTGTGTGTGTGTGTGTGTATAGATAGAGAGAGAAAGAGAGAGAGAGAGATTGTGTGTGTTAAATCCAGTTTAAATAAATCAATTTCCACACTTATTTTTTAGTTGTTGACGGATCTTTATTTTATTTGCTTATTTATGTGTGGTGCTATGAACCGAACCCAGTGCCTCACACGTATAAGGCAAGTGCTCTATTGCTGAGCTTCAACTCCTGCCCCATCCCACACTTATTTTTTATTGAACTGATTCCCATCTCTACAAGTCTCTCATGACACACACACACACACACACACACACACACACACACACACAGCTAACCACTATTGTTCATTTCTCTTTTTTTAATTTCTTTTTAGTTGTTGGTGGACACAATATCTTTATTTCATTTTTTTAATGTGGTGCTAAGTTTCGAACCCAATGCCTCACATGTGCTAAGTGAGCACTCTACCACTGAGCCACAGCCCCACCCCACTATTGTTCATTTCTTGTCGATTTTTCCAGAGTTTTCATGCATATAAAAGTAAATATAAGAGCTGGGGCTGGGGCTCAGCAGTAGAGCTCTCACCTAGCACGTGTGAGGCCCTGGGCTCCATCCTCAGCACCACATAAAAATAAATAAATAAAATAAAGGTATTGTGTCCAACTACAACTAAAAAATGAATATTTTTTTAAAAAGTAAATATAAATATAGATTCTCCTCTCTCACCCTTGTACACAAGAAGCATCATCTTGCTTTGCCCTTCCTATAATGTGCCAGTGCATTAACACTTTCCTGATTCCTCTTATAGCCATGTAGCATTCAATTTTATGGATAAACCGTAATTCGTTTAACTAGTCTTGGGATAGACATTTGGGTTGTTCCTAACTCTGTTCTGGTGCTGGGGATAGAACTGGTGGCCTAGTGCTCTACAGCAGAGCTATACCCCCAGCCTCTACTCCACCCCCAGCCTCTAACCCACCCCCAGCCTCTAACCCACCCCCAGCCTCTACCCCACCTCTTTTTACCTTAACAATGTTACAAAGCATAGCTGTTCTATGCATTGTAGCATATCCTGCAGGATAAATGACAAGAAATGGACTTTCTGAATCAACAGGTGCATCTCCGTAGTGGTGATTGACACTTCCAGATGGTGCCACACTGGCCCTACCATGCACGTCCCCAGCAGCAAAGTGCGTGGTGCCTGATTTCACCAGCCTCGCTGAGGGAGGCAGCGTCTCTGTAGTTTAGTTTGCATTTCGTTTTCTGTGAGCATTCTTTCGACATGTTCAGGAGCCATGTGTATTTTTCTGCTCATTCTCTCTGTCGCTTCCCCACTGGATGCACACTTTTCTTTCTATTTCTGAAAAGAAGATGCTCTCTACTAGGAGAACTCAGCCTTTTGTAGTGAGCGGATGGTGCTTCTCCATCCCTGTACTTGGGTTTCTTGGCCTGCTTAGCTCCTCTTTTCTGTTCCCTAGACCTCCACCCGCCCGCCCGCCCGCCCGCTGTCTTCATCCAGGCGGTGCTATAACCAATTACCATAAACTGGACGGCTTATAAACCACAGAGGTGTATTTTTCACAGTTCTGGAGACAGAAGTTCAAGATCAAGACACTGGCGGATTCAGTGTGTAGCCAGGCCTTGCCTTCTGGTTAGCTGGGGTCTTCTCACAGTGCTCTCAAGGTTGGAAGAGCGGGGAGGCAGCTGCCTGTCCTTATAAGGACACTGATCACAAATTCCATCCAGGTGGGCTCCATCCTCATGACCTACCACTTTGCAAGGTCCGGTCTCCTAATACCTGATATGATTGCCCTGCCTATGAAGAATTCGGTCCTATACGATTACCTGAAGGGCTGCTGTATCGGCGTCTGATTCCTGGGAGTGATGTCATTCCCACTCCTTCTCGGCCATGAAAAGTTGGACTAAGTTGTTGGCTGTAACTTAAATCACTATAGTAATAAAAAACCTGAGGAAACACTTTTAAAAGTTCTGTGTGTAGATGCCGTACAGAGATCACGACACACCGGATCCAAAGTGCCCTGACTTGGAACCCAGGAGAGCAGGTCACCCTGGGAAGTCCCTCACATGTCCCTGACCCGCCACTGTCTTGTCTCTGGGTTTTCTCTGTTTCGCAAAGTGCTGGGAGGGGCTTCCTCTGAGGTCCCTTTCCCAGAAGGACTGCAACAATTATGAAATTTCATTAATCAGGTAAGATTAACCAGAGAGAAAAGACTAAAGATCTCCACACCAAGACACCTGCCTATCTGGACAGACGTCTCATCTATTCTTCTGAGAGACTTTACCTATAATGAAACAAACTTTGTTACCAGGTATCTCTCCCCTCTCCTCTGCCATCCCTGGTCACATGCACCTCCAGATCCCCCAAAAACCTCCCTATTCAAAACTATTCATTAAGGTAGCTCAGAAAGTTACTTAAGCTGGCTGCTGGAGAGTCTCATGTTTTGTGTGAGTCCTGTCTCTGATTTTTTCCACATTCATGTTAATAAATGTGTGTATCTTTTCTCCTATTTAATCTGCCTAATGTCAATTCACTCCAGTAAAATTTCAGAGGGTGGACGGGAAATCTCCCTCCAGCCTCCAGTGTCTACCTATGGACTCTGGAGAATTCGGCTTTCAGGCAAGATCACCCCCTCCCAGAGGCCACTGCTAGCCCTCTGATTCCTATTTGTCTCTCATGCAAAATACATTTGTTCTGTCCCAACAGCCTCAACGTCTGAACTCACTCCTTGAACTTTAAAGTCTAAGTCCAAAGTCTCATCTAAAGATTATCTAAATTAGATTTGGGCAGGACTGGATGACTCACAGGAGGCTGATTGCTCAGCGGAGACATTCCTGAGGAACTGGGAGGAAGAAGGGGTAACAGGTCCGAGAGCAGCTCCAACCCCCGAGGACTGAGAATGGTCTTGGACTCAAGTCTCTGCCCCCAGGCTCTCTGGGTTGGCTGTGGCCTTCCAGACCCCCTAGGGTGGAGGTCCTGCCCCCACGGTCCTGCCCCCACAGCCCGACTCCCAGGACAGACTCCCAGAACAGCCCGACTCCAAGGCTTTGCTGCTGCAGCTTCTGCGCACTCTGGTGGTTAGAGTCGGAGCCTGGGGCTCTCCGGGGCTGGACTTGTGCTTTGGGGGCTCCAAAGCAGCCCTGCCCCAGAGCCCTGCTGGACGTTTCCCTCGGGGGATTCTCTGCTGTCCCTGCAGCTACTCTCTGCCTGAGCCCCAGAGATTGTGGCCATTCTTGGAAACCTAGGTGTGAAGCCAGATTTAAAGTTAGGCAGTCAGTGTGGTCAGGTAAACCGGGTCTAATATCCAGTGAGATCCAAAAGGGAGGCCAGGTTGAGAACGAATTCCCGGAACAGTGGAACAACTGGAATGTTAACGTCCCCAAGGCCCAGAGCCCATCCCAAAGAAATGTTAATGAAGATTTCTTCTTTGGCCCACCTGTGCCCCACCCCTCGGGCCTTCCCACCTACATTCCATCACCAAAAGAACTATAAAAAGGGGAGACAACTGCAGATCCACGGATTCCACCTCTTGGGTCTCCTTCTTGAGAAGTCTTTCCTGCTGTCCTTTAATAAACTTCTAATTTCTACTCTGACCTCGCCTCGGCATGCTTCTCTGTGTTATTCTTCAACATTGGGTTCAACAGCGGTAACAGGTGGACGCAGCCGTACCCCCCTCCCCAGATTTGGGGGCACAGCGTGTGCCATACCGGGACTCCCTGGGGCTGTAACTGGGTGGCTGAGGATTCAGAATGGAGGTGGGGAGCCTTGGGGCGACACTGGCAGCCAAGGCCCCACAGCACCCACACCTCCTTTGAAATTGCCGGGGTCTGGCAATCCGGGCTTGTGATGGGAGGGGCAGGCCAGTGACCCCCTGCAATGCCTTCAGTCATTCTCCAGTTCTCTAGGACAACAGACCCACACTAACCTTATCAGAATGTCCTCTGGTGACACCTTTATTCTCTCCTGAGCAGCATTTCATTTTTCCCCAGTATTCCAGGGCTCAGACCTTTTGATTAACACTTCTGTCTTCTCCCATTTACTGTAAGCACTTAGGAAAGAGCTATCTACACCTACAACACTGCTTAAAAACATACTTCTTTCTTTCTTTCTTTCTTTTTCTTTTTCTTTTTTTGTGTGTGTGTGTGTATGTGAGAGATACCAGAGATTGGACCCAGGGGTGCTCTACCACTGAGCTATATCCCTAGCCCTTTCTTTTTTTTTTAAAGACAGAGTGAGAGAGAGAGAGAGAGAGAGAGAGAGAGAGAGAGAGAGAGAGAGAGAGAATTTTTTAATATTTATTTTTTAGTTCTCGGCAGACACAACATCATTGTTTGTATGTGGTGCAGACGATCGAACCCGGGCCGCAAGCATGCCAGGTGAGCTCGCTACCGCTTGAGCCACATCCCAAGCCCAAGCCCTTTCTACTTTTTATTTCAAGACAGGTTCTCAATAAGTTGCTGAGACTAGCCTCTGACTTGCAATCCTACTGCCTCAGCCTCCCAAATCACTGGGGTTACAGGTGTGCACCACCATGCCCTGCAATATTCAATTTTACTGCTCACAAGGTTCCATCTTCATGAAGCACCATGACATACAACTGAGTCAAATTTGGTGCCACTTTATAACAAGGGTTGCCTCTCCCCCAGTTCCCAATAACATTCCTCATCAGAATAGCTTACTCTTCATAACCCCTCAGCATTCTGTTCCTGGCCTCAAAAGTGTTCTCTTTGATGGTCAGAAGGGCAAGCTCTCTCTGCAGCTTCCTC
Source organism: Ictidomys tridecemlineatus (assembly GCF_052094955.1). Taxonomy (NCBI): domain Eukaryota; kingdom Metazoa; phylum Chordata; class Mammalia; order Rodentia; family Sciuridae; genus Ictidomys; species Ictidomys tridecemlineatus. The sequence continues at coordinate 16,804 of NW_027524358.1, forward strand.
TTTCCTTTCTGGGCTTTTACAAGAACCACCCTTAATATATATTTTTTTCACCCTTAATATTAATAGTCTGTTCATGGCAACGTAGGTTTCTCTTGGCGTGCACCTCAAAACTCCTCTAGTTCCAAAGTTTCTTCCACACTATGAATATTTGCAACAGCAGCTTCTCCCCCACTTGTGGGTGCCTACTTTCAGGCTTTGTCTTTTGGGGTGGCTCAGGTGGCTTATAAGCAACAGAAACTTATCTAGGTTTGTGCCAGGGACCAGGATCTCTGTGGAACTCCCAAGCTTGTAATTTAACATCTCCGTTATGCTTGAAAGGGTGGAAAAGTTTTTTTTTGCTAGTGAAGATTGGGCTTCCTGGACTTATTTAAGAAACAAGGCTGGAGTACAGCTCAGTGGTAGAGCATGAGCTTAGTATGCACAAGGCCCTGGTTTTGATTCCCAGCACTGCAAAATCAGAAGAAAAAGAAAGAGAGAAGGATCAAAGAGCTAGGCATGGTGGCTCACACCTGCAATCCCAGCATCTCAGGAGGCTGAGGCAGGAGGATCACAAGTTCCAGGCAGACTCAGCAACTCAGTGAGGCCCTAAGCAAATTAGCGAGACCCTGTCTCCAGGACCAGCTGGAAGAAAGAAAGAAAACAGCAGCAGCAATTATCAAAACAGCTGGTATTTATTAAGTTCTTATTCTGTGTCAGACACAACACCAAGTATGTCACTCATATTAACTTAGCTAATCCACTCAACAACCCTATTAATTAGTAACCTTTCCAGCCCCATTTGCAGAAATAGGGACTGAAGCCAGGTATGGTGGTACACACCAATAATCCTGGCAATTCTGGAGGCTGAGACAGAAGGATTGCAGGTTTGAGGCCAGCATCAGAAACTTAGTGAGGCCCTGTTTCAAAAAATAAGAACTGGGGATGTAGCTCAGCTATAAAGTGTCCTTGGTTTCAATCCCCAGTACAAGAAGATGAAAAGGAGGAGGAGGAGGAGGAAGAGGAGGGAAAGGGAAGGAGGGGAAGAGTAGGAGGAGGAAGAGGAATAGATTAAGGCACAGATTTACCCAATTCCCATAGCTGGTAAATGGCAAAATGGGTACTGCAACCAAGTAGCCGTAGCTACAAGAGGAAGGCTGAGTTGCAGCTCCGGTGAGAATGGCTGAGTCAGGTGGAGATCCCAGTGAAATGTACAGGGGAGTCCAGAGAGCAGGCTGAGAACGAGCTTGAAGATATTCTCCCAGGACTCTGCACTGGGGAGTCAGGTGGGGCCCAGGAGGGGGACCCCAGTCTCCCCACCAAGCCTCCCTTGGGCAGAACCAGGACTGCCCAGCCAATCCTGCTCTCTAAGTCCTTCCCATCTTTATTCAGAATAAAAGCTGAAGGCCTCCCGTGGCCCACAAGCCCTTGCTTCTGCAGCTGGCACTGGCTTTGGGTCCCTTGGGTATCCAGAGAATATCTTGGCAAAGGAGAAGCAGGGAGACTCCAGAAACCTCCCTCAGAGCTCCTCCCCACTTGGTCTGTACCCCCCAAACACAAGCAGACACTGCTTTCAACAAGCAAAGCCTCGATTTCTTCTGTTTTCTGTCCTAGTTGGCTGTATGCAGCACTGTATGCTGAGGCACAGTGGTTAAGACTCAGGGCTTTGGAGGCTGCCCTCTGAGTTGAAGTCCAGCCCCCCCACTTAATAATCCGGTGTTAGGTTGGTGCAGTGGCACACGCCTGTAATCCCAGCAGCTCAGGATGCTGAGACAGGAGGATGGGGAGTCCAGAGGCAGCCTGAATAACTCAGGGAGACCCTGTCTCTAAATAAAATACAAAAAGTGGCTGAGACTGTAGCTCAGTGGTTAAGTGCCCTTGGGTTCAATCCCTGGTACCCCCCCCCCCAAATAATAATCAGGTGTTAGGTAGTAGTTGAGATCTCAGTTTCCCCATCTGTAAATTGGAGGTGATATATTGTGCTGACCTGGCAGAGTTGTCCTCAAGATTAAATAAATTAGTCTGGGTAAAGGTGCCCAGGGGAAGGTAGGCGCTGCTAAATGTCATTAGGAAGGGCCTGCAGGGCCGTCTTCGCTGCTGGAGCTGCTGTCTCAGGAGCTTGGATCACTTTAACCCAGGTGCCCAGAGGCACTTTGCAGGATTTTCAAGCCTCTGGGGTTGCAGAGGCCTCCTGTGCTGCCTTCTCCGTGTGTGTGTGTGTGTGTGTGTGTGTGTGTGTGTGTGTGTGTGTGTGTGTTTGCAATTCTCGCAATAGGTTCCCATAGAAGCTTGCCATGTTAACACCTCCCAAGGCTCCACGGGTCTCCTGGGCAGGTAGAGAGGATAACAGATGCAGCCAACCCCAGGAGGGCAGGCGGGTGGCCCAGAGCTCCTGCTCAATGCACAAGGGAGGTAAATAAAAGTCCCAGAAGGGTTAGGCCACGAGGTGCACATTAGGGTAAGAATCAGATGAGAATCCAGTCTTCCTCTCTCAGCAACTGGGGGCTTTCATTTCTTTTTTCTTTTTTCTTTCTTTCTTTCTTTCTTTTTTTTTAAATATTTTTTAGTTGTCAATGGACCTTTTTATCTTATTTACTTATTTATATGCAGTGCTGAGAATCAAACCCACTGTCTCACATACACTAGGCAAGTGCTCTACCCCTGAGCCACAACCCCAGCCCCTTGTTTCCTTTACAAAGTGTAAATTATACAAGTAAGGAGTCTCCTCATCTGAAAAACATGCAGGTAAGTGAAAACAATGTGTCATGGCCACCCTGTGTCACTGGCCCGCACTCTGTACCCAGGCCCTGGCCCTGCTTTTCCACTTGACAAACCACCCTCCGGCATAGTGGCTCCCCGGACAGCCATGGGTCTGTTTATGCATCCGGGTAGCCCCAGTGCTGAGGACAGCGGCCACAGTGAAGGCAATAAATATGCATTCGATCCCTGTCCCCACCATGCCAAGGTAACTGCCATTATCAGTTGGCCTTTCTTTCCTTCCAGATCAGCATCATCCAATAGAAAGTTCTGCAACAACAGAAATGTCATCATTAGCCACTGCTGCACTTCAAGTTCGGCTGATGGCTTTGAGGAACTCTAAATTTAATCCTATTTAATTTGTATCTAAATGTAAATAGCCAGCCACCAGTGGCTAGAGACAACTGCCCCAACCCTGACACCACACCTTCAGAATCAGTCAAAAAGCTCACTCTTGAGGAGTGGACCTGTGATTATGGGTCACAGGCCCTCCCTGCTGAAACTGGAAAACAACCAGTCTTTGGATTATCCAGCAGGAAAAGCAGCAGCAGGAATCCTGATATATAGACCCAGAGAGAAATTGTAGCCAGGGTTATTCCTATTGTCATGTTTTGCCACAGCCACTCAGTATAAAGGAAACAAAGGGATTTGCTTTGAGTTCAGGGACTGCTCAGGGCAAGGCTACAATCTGTCAAAACCAGCCTTTAATGGGAACAGGCAAATCCTTCCCCTGGCCTCTTGCTGCTACTGTCCACCATAAAGGCTTTGCTTATTCCTCTGCTGTGCCATAGGGCAGTGGGCATCAGGCACTGTTCCCTGTGTGACTTTCACACTCATCTGCACTTTTGTGAACAGATTTCATGCCTGTGGAAATCAGATTTGTTTCTCAGATCTATTGAGAGCAGTGCCAAGGAAGTCCTAAAACCTGCAGAAAAGGACACTTCAGAAATCCGGCCCCAGGGAACCACTGGGGTGGAGGGGGGGGTGTACTCACCATCCTCTTCCTTTTAGCCCCCTGCACATTCCATACTGATGTGGTGTCTGATACCACACATCACACAGCACCTTGCAGTGTGTCTGTGTCAAAGGCAGCCTGAAACAAACAGAATCTACCCACCATCGCCTCTGAGGCTTAGAGAAACCATTATTAGCTTTCCAAGTCTTCTACCCCCAGTCGAGGCATTTGCCCTGACTCCAAAACCAGAAACAACAAGTGGCAGACTATTATCTAAAGTTTCAAAAAAAAAAAAAACCTAACACTTGCCCCAAGTAAGTCACAATTTATTTCCTGGGATTAAAAATAAGGAAAATGGATTATCAGAAGTCTTCCTCTAACACCATTAGAATGCTTTTCAAAGAAAGTTATAAGAATCACTTAAGGCTCACAGAAAAAGTCAGATCTGTTTTTTGTTGTTTTTTTTTTCCAGAACATTCCTTACCCTAGATATAAAGCACCCATATCACATCCCAGAAAAGAGAGAGACTTGAAGAAACAGTCATGCCAGGATCTCTGGCTCCAAGTATCCCAGGAAAACATCAAAAAACTCTTTTACATAAATTCAACATATATCTTGGGAATAAATGCAAATATTCTCCCTCTGAACTACAGTACAAAAATTCACTCACCAGCCATAAAAATAACATTGTCTTCTATACACAAATATAATAATATGTAAAACAAATTTGGAACACATGGATGGGGAGAGCTACAGAATCTCTTGGGATCTGAGCTATTTAAAGTCATTTTTGTTTGGGTTATCCCTCTGCTGGGTATAGGAAGCTGGCTAAAATACATTCAACTCACAGCGCTCACCATTTCAACAGCTCCTGTGTCATGGAATGTGGTACTTTTTAAAAATAGGCGACCCTTGGTGTCATGGGAAAAAAAAGAGGGAAAATGGGGAGTTAGAGGGTAGGAGGAAGAGAAAAACAGGCTTCAGTAACAAGGTGGACTTGGAATACTCTGTGGTATAAAGTAAATCTCCAGCTTCAGAGGCCACCCCTGTTCCCCAATCTGCTGCCTCCCTTTACAAGTCAGTTTCCCAGCTGCTGTCCAGACAGAGGGCATACAGAGATCTCCGCAAGTCAACATTGCTCTTGGCCTTGAGATTACACTTCTCCAGGGGGCAGCTGCCCCTTCGGTTACTGTCGGAATTCTCCAGGGACCCCCCAGCCTTGCAGAGGGAAGCCTTACTCCAGCTGGACTTCCTTTGTCCTCCGGAGTCTAGTCCAGACCCCCGTCTCTGGTTGCCTTGCTCTTCCTTCAGGGCTCCCTGCTCTTCATGGTCTGTCTCCTGGTGACAGAAGTAGTTAAAGTTGGATACAATGACGGGCACAGGCAGGGCAATGGTGAGGACCCCAGCAATGGCACACAGAGAGCCCACAATCTTACGACCCACGGTGATGGGCCTCATGTCCCATAGCCCATGGTGGTCATAGTGACTACTGCCCACCAGAAGGCATCAGGGATGCTGGAGAAGTGGGACCCCTGGTTGTCTGCTTCTGCAAAGTAGACGGCACTGGAAAAGAGGATGACTCCAAGGAAAAGGAAGAAGATGAGCAGCCCCAGCTCCCTCATGGAGGCCTGCAAGGTCTTCCCCAGAATCTGCAGCCCTTGGAGGGTCTCGAGAGCTTGAAGATGCGGAACACCCGGACCAGGCGGATCACCCTGAGGATGGCCAAGGACATGGCCTGCTGCCCGTTCTGGCCACCCCCTCCTCCACCTCCTGGCTGTTGTTCTGCCAGTTCAGTGCCCAGGGTGATGAAGTAGGGAAAGATGGCCACAATATCAATGATGTTCATGGTGTTCCTGGAGAACTCTGCCTTGCTGGGACAGGCAAAGAAGCACACAAGCAGCTCAAAAGTGAACCAGATGACACACGTGGTCTCTACAATGAAGAAAGGGTCTGCCAATGTCATAGGCAGGGGTGGAGCCACTGTCGGCCAGAGGGAGGTGCCATGGCCCCACTGCCATTTGTCCCTGAGGCGGGGGCAGAAGGCTGGTAAGGCACCGGGGGATGTCGAAGACACTCATGTTCATCCCTGAACTCAGGCAGGGTCTCCAAGCAGAAGGTGATGATAGAAATGAGAATGACTAAGACGGAGATGATGGCGATGGCCCGTGCAGACCCAGAGCTTTCCGAGTATTCAAAGATCAGCCACACCTGACCTTGGAACTAGTTACGGGGCAGGGGTTTCTCCTCTTCTTTAATGAAGCCCTCGTCCTCCCGGAAGCACTCCATGGCCTCGTCCCCCAGCTGGTAAAAGCAGATCTCATCTGCGAACACTTCCAGGGAGACATTGACCAGCCTCCACAGGCGCCCTCCAGACTGGTAGTGGTAGAGGATACCATCGAAGCTGGGCCGATTGCGGTCGAAGAAGTACTCATTTCTCAGAAGGTCAAAGTAGGGCAGACGCTTGGCTGGGTCCCCCAGGAGGGTATTGGGGAACTGAGCCAAGGTGCCCAGCTGCGTCTCGAAGTGCAGCCCAAAGATGTTTATGAGAACTCGCTGGTGGTGAAGGGACCCCGATCCCAGTACTGGTACCTGGTCCTCCACCATGCCCAAGCTGGGGTTGCCTTCTCCCTCCTCATCCTCTGGAGTGGGCCGTCTAGGCTGAGGCAGTTCCTGAGGCAGCGGAGTCAAAGGTCCCCCTCCTGGGTCCGTGCCCCTCTGTGTGCTGCACCCCCTTGGAGCCTGCTCCTTTTGCCCATCGCTAAGCCCAGCTGTCGGAGGATACTGAAGCTCTTCTCCCATGGTCTGACCACAGCCTGGTCTTGCCTCACCTTCTCCTCTGATGGTCATGGCACCTCCATTCTCCAGGGGCACCAGGGTGATCTCCATGGCCCTGGAGCAGGGGGCATGCTGCGCCCTAGCCAAGGGCTCTTGTGCCCCCCACTCAGGTTCTGCCTACACCTCTTGTCGGGCTCCTCTCCCGCAGTCCGCTGGTCTGGCTTTGGGGCGGGCTGGGGTTGCTGGCACGATCCTCTCCCTTGGTCCTGACATCAAGAGCTTCTGCCCTGCTCTATGCTCCTCTCCCTCTCTCTCCCTTACTCTCTGTTCTGGCAGCCGGTTACCAGGCAGCCAAAAAGCCTCCTTCCAGCAGATGCAACCTTCAGCTGCCCCTCTGGCTGCGCTGCTGCTGCAAGGCCTCCACCCTTTGTGCCTCCCCCGCCTTCTTCTCCAGCTTCCCTTCCCGAGTATGTGGCAGCGGGTTTCTCCCAAGAGGACTCAGCTGGGGCCCTGGGCTAGAGAAAGGAGGGGGGCAAGAAGGTCCCCACACCTCGGAGGGTGGAAAAGAGGGAGGGAGCTGCGCGAGAGAGAAACAGGTTGTACTGAGACCATAGAAACTCCAGGAGCAACCAGATGAGAACAGCTCTGCTTTTCAGTTCACCTGGGAACCCGCTGAAAGCCGAATGGACCCGAGGGGAAATCAACTATCATGCTATGAAAGCACTAAGCTTTGCGCTGAGTCGAAGCAGGAGAAAGGAGACAACAGTTGCGTGTGTATGTGTGTGTGTGTGTGTGTGTGTGTGTGTGTATACATATTTCCCTTTGGAGGAATAATGATTTTTTTTTGGGGAAGAATTACAGACAGGAGGGGGCATGGCAGAGCTATGGACCTTGAAATATATATATGGAGACGCATCTGTCTTCCCATTTCTCTATAAACCCACAAAAAGATACTAGGCTGAACCTTGTAGCACCCCCTGCCCTTGACCTGGGAAAAGTCCTATCCCCAGCTCAGACAGCAGTGGTGAACCAGTGTGGTGAGCCATTCCTGCGGACTGTGGTCGCCATTACATGATGGCGCTGGCTCCGCTGTGGTCTGTGAAGGACAACTCCTTATCAGAGAGAGTTGGCGTATTGTCAACTCCTTATCAGAGAAAGTTGGCGTGTCGTTTTCTAGCACCCTGTGAGAAGGGTCCACGTGGCAGCTTCGCATTGGGGTTCGCGGTGCTTTATTAAGGCTGGGAGGGACATCCAATGATTATTCTGGGGATTAGAAGAATTATTAGAAGAATGTCAAGGGCCTGAATAAACTGCTGAAAGAAGATTCCTGAGTCGCGTCTTCCTTGTGGGCAAGGGGGTTGTGACAAGTGGTGCTGAAACCCGGGATAAAAGAAACAAAGAAAAACTCAGGAACCAGAACTTTCAGCGGTCAGGGAGGTGCACCGGTAAGTCCCAGGTAACGTGGGACCCGCTGTTAAAAAGCGGGAAGCTCCTCTGTAAAGAGAGGGCGCTACATCTTATAGCAATTGCACTCTGAATTTTCGTTTTGTTTTTGTGTACTTTCACTTTCGATTTCTGTGTTTTCTTGTGTTGCATCATGGGTGCTGTGACTTCAAGTCCACTTCTTCTGGCCCTCGATGGCCTCTTACGTTCCAAGGGACTGGAGGTGAAACATCGCACCTTAAAAAAATTTTTACAGAGGGTAGATGTCGCTGCACCGTGGTTCGCATTTTCCGGCAGCCTCACTACACCCAGCTGGGATAAATTAGGCAAAGACCTTGACTTTGCTCGTGAGCAGGGCATGTTAGAGGGCGGGGTGATACCCCTCTGGAAGATGGTCCGTAGTTGCCTTACGGATGGCAGATGCCAAGAAGCGCTTGTTAAAGGGCAGGAGGTTTTAGAACAATTGCATGAAGAAAAATCAGAAACAACAGAGAGCGAAGTGTCTCAGGAAGAGGGGAGTGTGCGGGGCGTGGAGAACGGGAGGAGACTGTATCCAGATCTCAGTGTGCTGCGCACGCCCCCATGCGAAAGTGGGTCAGAGGCAGAAGACGCTGAGGAGGAGGAGTTAAGAACGCTGTCCAGGCAGCTAGGGAGTTTAGGTACAGGGAACAGAGATAAGCAAGGGCTCAAGAACGGGCGGCCTCCCGATCCGCCTCCGTATGGCGAGGGTGTTTCCGGGACGAAGTTTCCACGCCCAAACATGGAGGGCTGTTAACGCTGAGATGGGTCTTGCTTATCCAGTTTTTCAGGATGATAATAGGGGAAGATTTCATGAGCCTTTGGATTTCAAAATTGTAAAGACCCTGGCAGAGTCTGTGCGCACTTATAGGGTTGATGCCGCTTTTACACTAACTCAGGTAGAGAACCTGTCTAGATATTGCATGACTCCCTCTGATTGGGCTAGCCTCGTTCGGGCTTGCGTCTCCCCAGGCAAATATTTGGACTGGAAAGCATTTGTGCTAGAGGGCGCAGCAGAGCAGGCCGCCCAAAATCATGCAGCAGGACACCCCCATTGGGACAGAGACATGCTTTTGTGACAAGGGAGATTTGCTAATCAACAGACAGGATTTCCTCCTGAAGTATATGACCAGATTAATAATATTTACATTCGGGCATGAAAATCACTTCCTAATAGAGGAGAGGTGTCTGGTAACCTGACTAAAATTATACAGGGCCCTACAGAACCCTTTTCAGATTTTGTAGCAAGGATGGTGGATGCCGCTGCTTTCCTCTGTTCCTCAGGGCTGGCATATCATTGCTATTGATATTAAAGAGTGTTTCTTTTCTATTCCTTTGCATCCTAAAGACTCACAGCGTTTTGCCTTCACCCTTCCCTCGTGTAATCACGAGGAACCAGATCAAAGGTTTGAGTGGGTTGTTTTACCACAGGGAATGTCTAACAGTCCTACGATTTGTCAGATGTATGTAGGGAAGGCACTCGCACCTCTCAGACAAAAATATCCTTCCATCAAGATTATTCATTATATGGATGATGTATTATTGACAGCCAAATTACAACAGTCAGTTAATGAGGCCTATAAAGACCTGGTGAAGTTGTTAGCTCAATATGGATTACATATTGCACCTGAAAAGGTTCAAACAGGGGATTCTATTAAGTATTTGGGAGCGACGATTGGATATGACATGTTAAAACCACAAAAGGTTACTATAAGAACTCAAGATCTCCAGACTCTAAATGATTTTCAAAAACTGTTGGGAGATATTAATTGGATAAGAGGTTATTTACATATTCCTAATATCGTGCTCCAGCCTTTGTATGCTATTCTTAAGGGTGATCCAGATCTTACTTCCCCTCGTACCCTCACTAAAGAGGCCAGAGCGGCCCTTATAAAAGTAGAAGAAGCTATACAACATGCTACTCTATGCAGGCTCCAGAGTGAAAAACCTTTCCAGTTATGTGTGCTTGCCACTATGCGGCAGCCTACTGGAGTACTGTGGCAAGATGGGCCTTTACTATGGATCCACCCACATGTATCCCCAGGAAAATCTTTAGAATACTATCCTGATGCTGTTGCAGCGTTAGCACTTAGAGGGATTCAACAGAGCATTCAATTTTTTGGACAAGCACCTTCTTCTCTTATCATACCCTATTCAAAAGTTCAAATTAATGTTTTGTGTGCTACTCTGGACAACTGGGCCATTCTATGTTGCTCGTTTCAAGGGGATATTGATAATCATTACCCTTCTCATCCATTACTCCATTTTGTTAAAGAACATCCTATCATTTTCCCTAGAGTAACTTCGCCCACTCCAATTCCGGGGACTGTTAACATCTTTACTGATGGCTCTAAGTCTGGAATGGGAGCTTATGTGATTAATGACTCTCCCCCTGTTCAGCATCAATTTGCTCCTGGAAATCCACAATGGGTAGAACTACAAATTCTCATTGAAGTTTTTAAACAGTGTTCTTTTCCTTTCAATCTCATTTCGGACTCCATCTATGTAGTGCAGGCGCTCAAAATTCTGGAGGCTGTAGGAGCTATTAGTGACACCCATAATGTATCTGCTTACTTTAATCAGCTTCAGCAGCTTATCCGTGGCCGTATTGCCCCTTTCTATCCAATGCACATTCGGGCTCACACCTCTCTTCCTGGCCCATTATCACAGGGTAATGCCTGTGCTGACTCGGCAACTAGAAGCCAGTTGGTATGCTTGGCCTCTTCCTTAGAAGAAGCTAAATTGTTTCATCACAACTTTCATGTCAATGCTATGACACTGCGCAGACGTTTTTCCATCTCAAGAGCGGATGCTCGTCAGATAGTATTACAATGTCCCTATTGTGTCACATTTCTTCATCCTCCTACTTATGGTGTAAACCCACGAGGATTGAAGCCATTGGTTGTCTGGCAAATGGACGTAACTCACGTGCCTGACTTTGGTAACCTCAAATTTGTACATGTTTCTATTGACACATACTCTGGAATTATTCATGCTTCTGCTTTATCGGGAAAAAAGACACGTAATGTCATTACTCATTGCTTAGAGGCATGGACAGCATGGGGTGCACCTACATCCCTTAAGACTGATAATGGATCTGCTTATTCGGGCAGACAGTTTACATCTTTTTGTTCTACTATGGGAGTACACCTTGCTCATGGGTTGCCTTACAATCCTCAAGGGCAAGGCATTGTTGAACGTGCCCACCGCACCTTAAAAGAAACCTTAGAAAAACAAAAAGGGGGAATAGGAGTTGACCACACTCCTAAAGAACGCCTGTCCTTAGCTCTTTTTACCATTAATTTTTTGAATTTGGATATTCATGGCCGCTCTGCGGCCAATAGACATGTGTCCCCTCAGCCCTCTGTGACTGGCTATGTTAAGTGGAAGGATGTTCTTACGGGCCAATGGAACGGCCCTGACCCCGTGCTGACATGGGCACGAGGATCTGTATGTGTTTTCCCCCAGGATCGCACGGAGCCGCTGTGGATCCCTGAACGCCTGACAAGAAGAGTCTCGAGATCTACTAACCAGCAGCAGGAGGTGCCACAACAGTCCCATGATGAGAAGCTTCATTCTGATGAATGCTCTGGCTCTGATGCTGGTACCAACGGTACAGATGACACCAATGCAGTGGTGGGCAGTGGCACGGGCATGGCCAATGCCACTGCCAGTTCATAGTAATTCTAGTGTCCTCCCCACTCTTTTTTCTACCTCATGTGAGATGTCTGCTCTTTGTGCCTCTCCTAGAGGGGACATGGAAAATATTTTTAATCAGTCTCAAGTTAATCTCACAGGAGTTTTTTGTTTCAGCCTTGGGAACACTAATTGTATTAGCCTTAAGACCAAAAATTTGACTAACTGGGAGGACCCATTGCGGTCCAGTCGAGTCTCAGGGAGCATTCTCAGTGCTGTATTGAGCCAAGTAGTTTCAGGGAAGCAATCAGGCTCAGGGACCCCCGCAACTAGCTCTGTTTTAAACATAACTACTTTAGCTATTATCTCCGAGGTATTAATCCCAATGCCTCCTTCTTCTAATAGTACTTGCTATGCCACTCATTTCAAGGCCTCTCCTTACTGTACCCCTAATTTTGGTTTTCCCCCAACATTTACGCCTTGTCAGGATCATTCTTGGGAGAAACATCAAGTTGCTAAAGGTTTCTCCTTTTCCCCCCCTCTTAAGAGATATGTTTATAACTTTAACAACAATGCCAACTCCTCTACAGGAACAGGTTGGTCCTGGTTTCAATGGCTCATTTCCAATGAGAAGGGGGCTTCAGCCGATATTTCTGCATTGGCTCAATTACTAGGAGCCAAAAGTTGGCTGGCTAATGTTTCTGGCACTACTAAGGAGAGTGACCGAGGTAATAGGCTTACATCTGTTTCGTTCAACTCTCTGTTACATAGTGCCACATTGCCTCCTGCAATGGTCTGTATCCAATCTCCGTTCCTGTTCCTTTTAGCTAATGACACCTCATCGGGGATGCTGGATTGTTCTAATATTACCTGTTTCTTATCTGAGTGTTGGAATGGTCCTTGGACTGTAGCAGTGATTATGAAAATTCCAACTTTTGTCCCAATCCCAGTCACTGTGGATCCAGATAAATTTCCTATTGTAGAGCTACTTAGAGTCCGCAGAGATTTTGGAATCACAGCAGCTATAGTGACAGCCGTGGCAGCATCTGCTGCTGCAGCAGTCACGGCCAGTGTAGCCATGGCCAGTCAAGTACAAACTGCTGCCACCATTAATCAAGTTGTTCAACAAACGTCCACTATACTTGAATCGCAAAATGCGATTAATCAACATATTTTGTCAGGAATTTTAGCTACCAACCAAAGAATAGATTTTCTTCAAGCTCAGGTAGAGGAATTGGCTGACCTAGTACTTTTAGGCTGCATTGACCAACATGCACATTTATGTATAACCTCTGTCAGATTTAATGATTCCAGGAATGCTTCCCACATCATTGGTGGATATCTGGCCGGGAATTGGTCCATGGAAGCGGAAGACATGATCCAGTCTCAACTAACCCAGATAGCTGTCTTGAATAGTACCCGTGTCGATCCCGTGACTCTGGGTCAATTCACCAATTGGATATCTTCTGCTTTTTCCTTTTTTAAGGAGTGGGTGGGAGTAGACATTTTTGGTGCACTGTGTTGTTTTGGTATGTTCCTCTGTTTGTGGTTTCTCTGTCGCCTTAAAGCTCGTAGTGCTCAAGATAAGGCTATGATCATACAAGCTCTTGCTGCTTTAGAAACTGGCAACTCGCCACAGGTCTGGCTTGCGCATCTTAAGCAATAAACTTTTGACATGGTCATTGCACCCCAAGTTATTATAACATTGCACTGGGATTGACATGTCTTTCCTCGTTATTCTCTTAGTGTCAGAAAGCCCTTGCACTCTGCCGGTCTTGCTACCATTGCACGCAGATGGGTTTCTACACTAGTGCCTTTGACATGGTTGTTGCACCCCAAGTTATTCTAACATTGCACTGGGTTCGACATGTCCTTCTTTTGTCTTTCTTTTAGTGCTGGAAAGCCCTTGCACTCTGCAGGTCTTGTTACCATTGCACGCAGAAGGGTTTCCACACTGGTCTTTATCTATCACTTTAAACTCCGTGCCTTTCTTTCAGGGTGCTGCCAACTTGTTTGTAGTTGTACTTCTAGACAGCCACAGTTCAACCTCAGCTATTCCCTCTTACTCACCATCGTCACGATACAGGATGCGAGGCAAGGCACTGCACTTGAGTGATCCATTGAGAAGAGGGACCTCAAGGGGAGCATGTCCTATTGCATGCGGGTTTGACGTGTCTCCGCCCCGCCCCACGAAAAAAGGCGTCGGCTGATATGGTGTCAGATCTGGGGAAGGCGCCCCCTGGGGCTGGACCATACTATGCAGCCACTTCTGCACAGTGGGATAGGACCTCTACTCTCGCCTGTATTGTCTTAGTGAAACAAAAAGGGGGAGCTGTGGTGAGCCGTTCCTGCGGACTGTGGTCACCATTACATGATGGCGCTGGCTCCGCTGTGTGGTCTGTGAAGGACAACTCCTTATCAGAGAGAGTTGGCGTATTGTCAACTCCTTATCAGAGAAAGTTGGCGTGTCATTTTCTAGCACCCTGTGAGAAGGGTCCACGTGGCAGCTTCGCATTGGGGTTCGCGGTGCTTTATTAAGGCTGGGAGGGGCATCCAATGATTATTCCGGGGATTAGAAGAATTATTAGAAGAATGTCAAGGGCCTGAATAAACCGCTGAAAGAAGATTCCTGAGTCGCGTCTTCCTTGCGGGCAAGGGGGTCGTGACAAACCAGGACAGATCCAAAGGCAGCCCCAGGCTGGCAGCCTCATCATGAGATTGGCTGTCTGGTCCCATAACCCTGCCACAACCCATCAGCCCTCTCAACCAAAGCTTATTTACAAAAATCATAACAGGAGGGGAAGGAAGGACTTAAAAATCTTGGTGAGGACTGATTCTGCCTGGTGAACCTTATAGTTAGCAACTGCATGGGGCATGGTGTAGGGAGATGGGGTGAAGGGTGGATGATTAGAGGGAATTACTTTGCTCTTACTATGTATCAGCCAACTCTTGGTGCTTTACAAATATTAACTCACGTATTCTTACAGCAATCTATTTTGCGAGTATTATTTTTGTTCCCATCTTATAAATGAAGAAACAGAAGTACAGAGAGATTGGCTAATTTGCCCAGCATCTCAAAAGTAGAAAGTGGCAAAGCTGGGGATTCAAACCAAGGGAAATCTTTCCAGGAATGTCTGGCTGTTCCAGACACAGCCTACAGATTCTTGACTTTAAATGACCATAGTCACTAAATTCTTGAATATCTCATTAGATTGTCTATTTTTGTTCCTGTAATTGTTTGGGGATTTATAGCTGTGGATGTTACAGCCTCTGGTCTATGAATTTATCTACACAGGGGGATGATCAGAAACTTGGTTCTGGGTGTACAAATTTTTGTTGAAATAGCAGAGTGTAGATATACAAGCTTGTGCCAGAGTTGCTGTGAATCTGGTTCATGTAAATGTTTTTTGTTGTGTATGACTCTGCTGTCTTTGCAGATGTGCATAAATGAAGAAGGGGAATGAATGTGAAAATCAGTATGTGGAGACATCACTGGCTAACCACAGGGACTTGTATTCTCCTCTCCCAAACTGTTTCATCTCCACTGGGCTTTTATTCTTTGGGCGGGTGGGGGGGGGAGTGCTGAGGATTGAACTCAGGTCCTTAAGCATTGGCCTTGTGCATGTTAGGCAATTGCTCTACCTCTGAGCAAGCCCTGAGCCCCTTTTGTTTTCTGTGGCTCTTTAAAGTTGCCAGTCAGCATCAGGTCTGCCCCTGCTGAGCTTGTGGAGGATGAGGTCAGACACTCATGACCATGGTGTCCTGTTTACTAACTCAAGCATCTTGTAAATGCCATATTAATCCCCTTTGGATTCCCCAAGGGAAAGAGTCTCTGGAGTCCCTTGTCTTCTAGGCACCTTGGGAAAGACTGTTCTCTGAAGAATCAGAATACAACATAAAAAGTCCTGCACTTAAGTCAGGCCTCTTTTAATGTGGTATTTTCTTAAATTGGCTTCCTGTGCTTTTACTATCTCTCCCAAGTTTCTTGCAAAATTACCTTCAGATGTCATAATTGGCAGCCATGGAAATCTCCCTTAAAAAAGAACTTGGTTATCAGCTGCAGGAGTGCAGTTAGTTGTCAACTCCCATCTGTTAGCACCTTCTCACTCTGTCTCAGCTTTCCAGCAGAGGTCTTGCTCCCCCCCCCAACTCCCCTCCCACCAACCCCCAGGCAGCCCTCTGCCAATGACTGTGCACAGAAGAGTTGCAAGGACCTGGCCACTTCTGCCCAATGCAAAATTCCCCTAACAGTAACCTTTGCTCTGGAGGTCCCCATTGAGTCGGCCAAGACTGAGATCTGTGTTGTATTCTGAGATTCACCCTTTCCAACCTGTCTTTGTCTTCTCTTTCCTTTCCCAAGTTTTGGATCAGCATCATTGTTTGAATGCTTTACCTAAGGAATTCTGCTTCCTATCACTTTTGTCTTTTATCATCTTCCAATAAACCTCTTGCATTCCATCTCTTATCTTCTCCCCAGAAGACACATCACATAACTGAAACCTGCCTTCTTTTCTACACATCTAGTCCTAGAAAAATATGTTCTTTTATAGTAGTGTTAAAAGGTGGACCATCACCTCAGGATCTTGTTAAAATGCAGAGTCTGCTCTGGTGTGCATTTTAGACTAATTTCAAACACACTTCCAGGTGATACTGTTGTTCCTATCTACAGATCTGACCATCAGCCTCTTCTCAGACAAGATCCAAACAAAGTTTCTAGCATTTTTTCCATTTCTAGATATGTTCCTAGAATGACATGCACCGAGGAGAAAAAATGGGAGTTCTTCTGTTAATTCATTGGGCTGGTCCTATCATATAATAGGAGGACTTGGAAGGAATACAGAACCAAAGAGAAAAAGAGTGATTTTAAGACAGGTATTGAAGGGAGAGAGTGCTGGGCTGGAGGAGAAGGAAAGGAAGAAGAGGAAGAGGATAAGGAATCCTAAATGTCAAGTTTATTATCCATTCCAAATGTATTTACAGAGTACCTGATATGTACAAGCCTTTGATGACCAAGATATATGTGATTCATTTCCCTAGATGGTACATCCGAGGGAAAGCAAAAGACACAGAGCATCTAATCTTAAATTAATTGTTTGATTACAATTTTGATGATTGGTACCAACTAGAATATGGAGTACTATGAGAATAGTGGGGATCCTGACTCTACCTAGGGCTCAGGGAAGATTTCCTGAGGTTGTGATGGAAAAGACAAGCTATTTCAGGTGGAAGGAAGAGTGTGTCCTGAGACACCAGTAAAGGAAGGGACAGGGTTGTCTTGAGGAACAAAAGAAAGCTAATGTCGTTGACACAGAGGGCCAAGGAAGAGTTTTGTGAGATTGAGTCGAAGAGAAAGATGAATATAAAGTCGTGAAAAGCCTGCTCCATCACATTTCACCATGTCCCCAGCAAGATGGCATAATAGTTTCTTTCTTATATTCAGATTCTTTGCTTGTTTCTCTGTTAAATAAAACCATATGGTTTTATTTTAGCTTCCAGTTGCTCATTTTGTACCCTATTTCTTTCATTCCTATTAGAATATATCTTTGGTTTAATCTTTGTGGATATGTATGTATCTATCTTATCTATAACTGGTACCTTCCACACCATTAATCCATCTGTCTACCTGCTGACCTATTTATCTATCATCTATTTGTGTATCAATAGATAAATGAACAGTAGGCGACAGATACACAAAGACAGAGATCATAAAATCAGGAACTACTCTTTACTTATCTGATTTTCCTTCCAACACCAAACATGGTGCTGAATGCAATTTCAATAAATATGTGCTGAATGCAATTGAACTAAGAGAAAGAAATTCACCTGTTGCAGCAAGGAGGAAGGGGAAACTGAGGGACAGGAATGAAGGGTAATTTCTGAAATCACTTAAATAATGAAGACTCATTTGAATGGCCAAATAGGCTAAGTGGTAAATTAAATTTTCTCTGGCCCTTTGTTCATATATATATATATATATATCACTGTATTATCTACTGTTGCATAAGCCACCTCAATTGTGTAAATAAAAACAGCTGTGTGGGTAAAACAATAATTTAGTATATTGGGTTGTGCAATTTAATTCCTAGTGTTTATAAGGCCTAAAGTTACTTTAGCTCTGTTTGTTATATCAGAATCAAACAAAAACATGAAGACCTGTTGGATTTTCACCCAGTTCAACCGGAAACCTTTCATTTCTAGACAGAATTTAAAGAGTCAAGGAGGAGGCAAAAATAATATTTGTTTTTAATTATGCCATTCATCTCTTACCTGTCAAACATGAATTTTGCCCCTCCTCCTTGAAGTGATTGACAGTCATGGGAGCAACATTGGTGCTGCCCTGGGATTCTGGAGAGAGTCCTGGTAATAACCTGCACTGAAATGCTACAAGCCAACTAACACCACGAACTACACAGTCTAAGTCTCAGGACTCAGCCTACTTCTCCTTTCACTTAAGAAGATGGACAAATGGGTGCTGTTGCAAGAACCACACCTGTAATATATATCCAGCCATCTCTGGGGGCTACCCCAACCAAACCCCAGGTACCATGGAGGGAGGTCAGATTTCATAAAGTAAGAGAAGCACACTCTACAATGAGCCCTCACTTTTCTAAGATCCTGGTAAACTAATTATTCCAAATAACCTGATCACACATCTACTCTGGGTCCCAGGATCCCCTTTCCATTAAAAAGGAAAACTAGTCAGACCACCATTGTATCTCCTTCCTCAAGGACCTGTCAACCCCAGACTGGGAAGATTTGTTTTCTCTAACCTCCCCAACAGCATCTTTCTAAGGGAAAATAGAGGTGTCATTAGCTGGGGGAGCAGGTTCAGGACTTCTCAGGCTGGACTAGGGAGAGCCAAAGAGAAGGCAGTGTCAAAATTAAAAAATTGAACCTCTTCTCAACTTAAAAAAAAGGAAAACTTGATTAATAGATCCTTGGTAGGCTGGGTCTCACTGCTGTTATGAAGCATGCAATTCTATGGTATATTACTATTAAATAGCACACTGCAAGGATATCTGATCAGCAATAATTGGTAACAGAGTATCAATCAGCAAAATAGTAAAGTTCTTTCATTGAATCCTCTATCCCAGATGCATTTACTTCTAAGATCTGTAGCAAAAAAAAAAAAGCAAACATTTTAACAAGGGGAGCAGATGTTCTTCCTTTCCCTCCACTTCCCTTCTCACTTGCCCCTCAGTCTAACACCTTGGGAAGGAAGCCCTGGAAATGACTTTCCTTTGCTGTTTGGTGGAAACCTAAAGGTGGAGTGGAGCAGAACAAGTGTATAAAAGATATACATGTGCTAGGGACTGGAGATCGTTTAATTACTGCAAGAAGTAGGAGCAGGTAGGCGGGAAGAGCCATCCAAGAGGGAGAGGGAAGAGGAGCAGAGAGATTATACTTCCATGGACCCAGATCCTGAGAGAGACCTCCCAGTCACCCCAGTTACAGAAACAGAGCCCTGTTACCCTAGGTACAGAAACAATATCCCATTAGGTAGTTCTGTGTTCTTAAAGGTTTCTATAGCAAAAGGAAAAGAACATCTTGCTCCAGTCATGACTCTTCTTGGCATGGTTGTTTTACAAAATGAAATCACAAAACAAAATGGAGTCACTTTTGCTTTTACTATCACAGTTCATGCAGGCCATATCTTTGCATCTATTTTTTCTCAATGACCCTCTGAAAATAAATCCTCTGTATTCTGATTTGGCAAAACGTTGGTTTAGTCATGGAACACAATTAAGGCTCACCTATGGCATCAATGTGGCTGGCTGGTTCTAGAGATGAAGGCTGAGATAGGATGGCTTTTAGGGCCTGGTTACTCTAAGTGTGGTCCATGGACTTGCCGTGTTGAGATCACCTAGAAACTTACTAGGAAAATAATTTCCCAAGCCCCTCCCCACGCACACTGAATTAGAGTATCTATGTGGCCCAGGAATCCATTTTAACAAGCTCTTGACATGATTCTGATACCCACCAAAGTTGGGAAACACTGTCCCATGTGAGATTCTGGTCCTTTTACTGGATACTATGGTGCATAAGGAATCTGGAAGCTGGGAAATGAACTCTGGAAAATGGCTTGGGGCCTGGATTGACATAGGCCTGTACAGAGTCCCCACAGCTCATGATGACACTCAGCTTTGCTAGGCCCATTTCTTCATCTGTAATGAAGTATTTCATGTCTAGCAAATCATAAGCACTCAATAAATAGAAGTTCATTTGTTAATGTTAGGTGGTCTATGTACTTAATAGCTGGAAAATGCATATATGGGCCCTAAATTATACACATTAGTTGTCTAGAGTGACCACAAAGGTAATTAATGGCCTTTCTTTTTGTTGATCTTCCAGGTTAGTGAAAATGAGACAAATGGATCCCTGGGTATTAGCCTCAGCAGATGCCTTGATGCTGGTATCAGGGCAAGAGATACCAGGGCCTGAACCTTCCTGGTGGTAGTAGTTTCCTATTGTTGCTATAACAAACTTCCAAACAAACCACATAAAATTACTATCTTGCAATTCTGGAGGTTAGCAGTCCAAAATGGTTGTGTGCTAGAATCAAACTGTTGGCAGGGATGGTTAGAAGGAAAAATGGAGGAAAATTCATTTTCTTTTTCCAGCTTCTAGAGGATTCAACACTCCTTGGCTCATCAAAGTGAACAATCATTTTCCTTCATCCAACCTCTGCTCCTTTGTCATGTCTCCTCCTCTGGCGCTTCTATTTCACTCTTCTATCTTTTAAGGACCCTTGTGGTGACATTGGCCCCATGCAGTATAGGTTCCAGGGACCGGACAAGGACATTTGGGGGAGATAATTATTGTGCTTACTGTATTGTTCTTAACCCTATGAAGCATTCAAGGAGATTCCCAGGATGGATTTTGGAGTACTGCAAAGGATCCAGGAGTTTAACTAATCAAATCATCTTCTTTTGCCATTAACAAACATTTGGAGATTTGCTCTGGAGATTCATCAGAAGCTAAGCAACCCGAGACCTTGGTTTTAAACCTAGATTTATGGAATCTAGCTCCATGGTGCCACCCAGATTTCCTCGAAAATAAAAGGTGACCCCAAAGGCTGAATCATCCCAAGGATTCTTCTCTAAAACTGTCTCTCTACTCCTTAAAGTCCCTGTGCATGGATGGAATATTTGCAAATCAAAAGCCTGGTCTCTCATTAGTCACTGCCACTTCTCATGAAGCAGGAGACAGCGAGATTTCTCACACACAGCAATCATTTCTTTCTCTGGTAAAGACAGTGATCTTGGGAAGAGCAATTATCTCAGCAGAATTACCAACCTTGCAGTGTGACCTTATCGACTGTTTGAAATTACATGGTGTTCATTTGCTGCTATTTTAACGTCTGCCTTCTTCTGTTTCCCCCTGCCCTAGCCCAGTGCTGAATCCCCCACACTCCCACCCTCTTTCTTTTTTTTTAATCTTGGGAAATAACTTTCTTATTTTTAGTGGTTTGATGCCACTTGTGAGAATATGATAATGAGGATCAGAGTAAGGATTGTCACACTGAGCTGGGGCTCAGCCATCACCCACTGGATTTTTCAACTGAGTGTTAGAGCTTTTGTCTCTGCAACAAAGACATGGATGATGAAAGCCCCCAAGGCTGCTGGCTTCATGAACTGCCTGGCTATTCTCAGCTCCCCAATATTGTTCAACTAGACTGAGTGATCTTGAAAGTCAATTATCAAATGGTATGGGCTGATATTCTAGAGCTCAAGAGTAAGACAAAATTGGAATGAGAGAGAGAGAGAGAGAGAGAGAGAGAGAGAGAGAGAGAGAGAGAGAGAGAGATGAGAGCTTCTGAATGGATGAACCCATGAAATTTAGAGTCTGCCCCCAGGAGAGTCTGGAAGCTCCGTGTCCCCTCCCCCAATCATCACGCTGTTCATTACTTCATCTGTATCCTTTGTAATATCTTTTATAATAAGCCAGTGAATGTGACTAAGTATTTCCCCAAGCTCTGGGAACTCTGAGTCAGAAACACAGGTGAAAAAAACTGGGGCTGGTGATTGGCATCTGGAGTAGGGGTGGAGTGACAAGTTTGGGGAACTGAGCCATCCACCTGTGGGATCTAATGTTGTCTCCCAGTAGACGGTGTCAGAATTAAATTCCGGTATTGCAGCCTTGATTGCTAGCTGGATGAGCAAAACCCCACCACACTCAGTGTCATATGCATGTTGTGAAAGATGAGACTGAGTTTGGTTCTTTTCCTTATATTTTCAGAATTATGTTATCATAGTAGTTAATGATAGATCGCAGACAGACATGAGCAATGGGAACATCAGGTTAATGGATGATTTTACAGATTGGGCTATTGGGAGCTGCCACATAGGGGTGAGCGCGGACCCTTACCTTTGAGCAATGGAGGTGTGAGACTGGTTTCCTGCATGCAGAAACAGGTGAATCTCACCTCACTCTGAAGGGGAATAAAGCTCTGGGAGTAGGCGTCACACAATGAGACTGGGCTATACCCCCCACAAACCCAATCTCTTGCTTCATTTGGGTGGAACTTTCTTGAGTGTCTTTCCCCTCAATAAATAGGGCTTCAGGTGTGCTCGCTCTCTCTTTTGCCAGCTTCCCTTGACTCCCTTGTGGGAGCTGGGGCAGAGGAGCCATGGCTAAACCACAAGAAAAAGGTACTTTCTGTCCCTGAGTGATTATTTTGTGCCAGCCCAATTCACCTGGAGTGACCCTGACTAATTTAGTCACATGTCACGGCACTGGGCCTACTGTGCTGACCCCCCCACCCCACCCCCACACACACATGCTTTTTTTTGTAAAAAGCACTTTACCGGACACCACTCTGGACCCTAGCTGACTTAAGTCAATAGGATATGTTGCCTTCCTCAGCAAACAACCTGTTATCTGCAGGAGAAATGCAGACCAAACACTCTTCCAAGACAGTAAGAAGAACAGAGAGTACTCTAAAGGGAGACTTTTGTGACCTTTACACAGACCAGATTCCAGGACTCAAGGAGAAGGGATAATTAGAAGCAAAGTCTCCAACCATAAAAATCTGTAAGGACAAGTTCCAATTAGAACAAGTCATCATGGGCCCAGCTGACTCAGAGTTGCCTTGAGTTTTCAGCAGATCTTATAATATCAAAATCTCCCCTTCATGGGATGAGACCCTATGCAATGGGAACTTGAAGTTCTGACTCGATCCTGCTGTCAGTCAAAAATTACATGGTACTCCTGGGAGGGAGTCTCTGGAAACTTCCCTGAGACCCCCAATAAAACTGACCTATCAGAGAGACACACTCTCCCTCTCTTTGAGAGGAAATGCTCTCTCCCTTTCACCCTTGAGTGTCCCTTTATCCCTTTTCCTTTCCCTTCAAATAAACTCCTGCCTACTATTATGTACAACTTGCTCAAAATTCCTCAGACAAGATTAAGAACTGATGGTTGGTGGTTGCAGACCCCAATGGTCAATTCAGCTTTGCAGGCACAGGCAGATCTTGCTGTATATTGGTTAACATTTCTTGAGCTGTTATCGTATGCCCGAACTTTTACATACACGGTGACATTTAATCCCCCCAAACAATACTGGATGATAGTTGCCATTATCAATCCTCATCTTTAGATATAGAAACTGACAGCTCATTAAGTTAAGGAGATTGTTGAAGATCTATTGAGCAGTAATGGCAGAGCTCTTCTAACTGCAGATTACTGTGCATTATTGGGACATCCCTTTGAAGAGCTGTAGGGGAGAGGACCTTTTCCACTGGGTTTCCCTTCCTGTCCCTCCGTGGTCTTCCAATATGCCCTTGGTTTCCTCAAGTCCCTGACACAGTTGGAGAAAAACCAGGGCAAGGTGTGAAGGACAGCTCCAGGTCTCTGCTTTTTATCACACAACAACCTCTAAAAGGAGGGAGGTCCAGCATCTTGTCAAAACGAAGTGACTCAAAGAGGTGGAGATCTTTTATCTGGTTTTCTGTGACTTCTGATGTTGGGGCAGCCACATTGCTTCTCCAGGACAGAATTCTTCCCACCTGATGGCTTCTCTCTCGCACAGTCAGATCCATGCACATGGCTGAGATCAGAGGAAGTGAGGTGAGAAGGAAGCTATCAGGAATCATGGTGGGCATGGTGGCACGTGCCTGTAACCCCAGTGACTCTAGAGGTTGAGCAGGATTGCAAGTTGAAGGCCAACCTCAGCAATTTAATGAGACCCTCTTTCAAAGTAAAAAACAAAAGGGGTGAGTGGGGCCATCACTCTGTGGTGAGTTGCACCTGAGTTCAATCCTAATACAAGAAAAAAAAAGACTCTCATGAATTTGGTTTTCAATCTCAAAAGAAGGATCCTCCTAGAGGCTGTGATCATTGTTTTAGAGAAAAAACTCAGTGGCCAGGAGCTATAGATGGACCATGTTAGCTTTCCCCTCATGATGAACTTTAAAAAGACTTATTGTTTTTCAGGACCTTCCTTTGGGGAAACTCTGGATCCTTGACCCCATCACCCTCTCATCATTGAACAGGAAGTAGGAGATGGGCTAGGATGGGAAGTTCAAATCTTTGAAGGAAAGAGACCTGTGTGCATGGCTATAAGTGTGAAACCTGACTTTGCAGAATGTAATGGTTGTGTGATCTTGGGTGAGTCACTTAACTTCTCTGTGCTTTAATTTTCTGTATCTGTAAAATGAGAGGAATTATGATGGCTTCTTAACCTGTGGGGTTTTGGGAAATATTAAATAAGTTAATATTTGTAAATTTCTTAGACCAGTGTCTGACACACAGCAGGCACTATGTATAAGTTTATTAATAATGACACTTTAGGGTGGAGGTACCTTCCATACCAGGAGAAGAACCCAACACATTCCTCCTTAGGAAGGCTATAATTAGAGCCAACCAAAGACACAAAAATTTCCTGTGAATTAGGGAACCATGGTAGCTAAGCAGTAAGTCAGAATGTAAATATATATACTCTAGGATAAGATAAGTCTGAGTTTAAATCACACTTCACCACTTACTGTCTGTGTTACTTTGAGCAAGTTACTTTTACCTCTCTGAGTGTCACTTCTCTCATTTGTAAGAGGAGATGAGGATAACAGGGTTATCCCCCAGATGGTGATATATGTATGAAAGTAACTATGAACCAGCCAGCCCTCAATCAGGGGGTGCTGTTGTCACCACTGTCCTCATCTTTTCTGCCTAGAAATAAGAAGAAAAACACAGTAAGAATTAAGAGTGTGAGTGTAAGCAAAGACTCCAGGTAGCACATCAACATGAAAGGGCTGGGGGTGAACTTGAAGGTTGAAAACTGCATTCAATATCATAATATAGATTAATAGTTAGAAAGAGAAAAAAATCACTATTATTTTTAAAAAATAGACCAAATAAAGTGATGTTCAACTTATCTCTCTGCAGAAAATGACTCCTTGGAAAATTGCCAGATAGGAAAGTCAAGGTGAGGGGACGGGCTGGGAAGAGTTTAATTTTCAAAAGGTGTCATATCTCTCTGAAGCAGGCACTTAAAAAGATCAAAAACTAAGGCATATGGTGGCTATGATTTTGTTTTAAATCTCAATAAATTTTTTAAGGCCAAAGTATTTAATGGATTAAAGAGGGACATTTTCTGATTCAATGTAGAATACATGAAAAAAAATGAATAGGATCAGTTTTATTTATTTATTTATTTATTCATTCATTCATTCATTCTAATTTGTTATACATGACAGAAGAATGCATTTAAGTTCATATTACACATATAGAGGACAATTTTTCACATCTCTGGTTGTACACTAATGAGAGTCACAGCCATACATGTACTTAAGGTAATGATGTCCATCTCACTCCACCATCTTTCCTACCCCTGTACCCCCTCCTTCCCTTCCCTTCCACTCCCTCCCTTTTGCCCAATCCAAAGTTCCTCCATTCCTCCCATGCTCCGCACCCCACCCCCCATCATGGATCAGCATTATGCATCAGAGAAAACATTCAGCCTTTGGTTTCTGGGGATTGGCTTGCTTCACTTAGCATAATATTCACTTAGCATAATATTAGCATAATATACCTGAAAATGCAATAATTTTATTCTCTTTTAATGCTGAGTAATATTCTATTGTGTATATATACCAGTTTCTTTATCTATTCATCTGTTGAAGGACATCTAGGTTGGCTCCTCAATTTAGCTATTGTGAATTGTGCTGCTATAAAAATTGATGTGGCTGTGTTACTGTAGTATGCTGTTTTTAAGTCCTTTGGGTATAAACTGAGGAATGAGATAGTTGGGTGAAATGGTGGTTTCATTCCAAGTTTTCCAAGGAATCTCCATACTGCTTTCCAAATTGAAATCCTCAATAAATTTATATGTAAAAATATTAATTTCTGATCATTATATATATTTAAATATTGAGTGTTCATTTACAGAGGCAGAAAATGAACCCAGTCATTGGTAGGTAAAACTAGTCAAATTCAGCAGTGTTGACATGATCCCCCTAGAAGTTTTAAAATTTCATTACAGGTTGACTGCTCAGTGGTTTTCAGTACATTTCTCCCATTCGCTTTCCTTCCTTCTGAAGTTGATGCCAATCTTGAACAGGGTGGCAAACGGTGCTAATGCTAAGGTAGATGTAGCATTCATGAGGAACAGGCATGTAGACCCACATAAGCTTGGGCCTTAGACTGCTGTCTAAAGAGATCGTCATTTCTCCAGTGGTTCTTTGACAGGTTCCTTCTACCCTGGCAATCTGTTGATACATCTATGTCCTCAACCAATCCCTGGGAGGGCTATCCATGTCACCTCTGATATGGTGTCCCTTCCTCTCTCTGAATCCCCTGGTAGTCCCCCTACATTCCTTCTCCCCCTCTTCACTATTTGTTTCCAGTATGGGAATGGGACACGAGAACTTTTAATTGCCCTCTTTGTAGGATGACCAGCCTTTACCAATAAAAATAAAGAGGCTTAGCTACAATCCAATTCCACAGAAATAATAAGTACTTTTTTTGGCATTAGTATGTCCCAAATACTGCCTGTGACATGTTCATGCTTGAAATTATTCATTGTTTACCTCAAATTCAAACAAAAGAGTCATCCTGCATTGTCATCTTGCATCTCCACCTCCTGGAACTATGACAAAGCCATGGGACACCAGGGAACTATTTCCAGCACTCCTCAGCGTAGGCACACCCTCCCAACACCTAATCTTAAGGCTGCTACATGGTGCCAGAGGCCTCCCTTATATAGACCTCAGTGGAGACCAGCCACATGGGAACAGGAAAGGCTGCGTATTTAGAGCTCACCAAAGCAAGGGAGCCAGTCAGTGTCATTTGTGTTTTTGCAGAAACTCAAAAGCAGAAACAAGAGTGGGAAAAGCCTTATTGGAAAAAAAAGGAAGACTGCAGGTGTACCCTGGGAGGCTATTCGCATGGGAAGCTGTAGGTGGTGTAACTAGAAGTAGGCATCCTATGCCATCCGTGAAGGGTTCATATTTGACTCATTTGGTTGGTCCAAAAATAGAAGCAGAGACAAAAATTAGGAAAGAGGTCAATTAATAATTAAGTCCTGGCCACTTGAGGTCAGTTGTTACATGATACTGTAGTTTGGATCTTCAATATAACCCAAAGGCCCCATATATTAAAGGCTTAGTCCCCGAGAAGGTGCTTTTTAGAAAGTAGTGGAAGCTTTACGAGGTGGGACCTAATGGGAGGTCTTTAGGTTATTGAGGATGTGTCCTTGAAGAGGATGGTGAGACTCTGGTCCCCCAGCACTCTCCTTTGCTTCCTGAACATGAAATAAGCAGTTATTTTCTGCCATGTGCTACCTGCTACCTCATCATAGGCCCAAAACTAATGGGGTCAATAGATAGATCATGAACTGGGACCTCCAAACCTGAAAGCCAAAATAATCCTTTCTCTATAGGACAATTATCTCAGGTATTTTGTTATAGTAACAGAAAGTTGGCTATCTTAGAGGAGTTATTATTTTTGTTTCTGGTCCCAATTGCTAGAAATAGTAGTCTGATCTCCTGCGAGACTGCAGATAGCAGGCTGATTTCCTGGGATGGCTCCTATAGATAATGGGTTTGTTTTCTGGATGGGTTGCTGCCAATTGTGGGCCAGAGTTGTATTTTCACTCATGATCTGGCTATTATTGATTTGTATATTCAGTCCCTCAGCTACAAAGATTTGTTACCTCCCTAGCCTTCCCTAAATTCTCTCCCCACTTAGATTCCAAACAAAATGAAGCATAGTTGCCTAATCTCCAGCTCTTCTGTCTTCCTACAGCTTTATAGGGTGGAGGTAGGAAGGGATAGGAAGAAAATGGAAAGCCCTGATCCCCTACACATTCTAATCTCTCCTTACAAAACAACTTCTCTTCCTTTTTTTCTCCAGAGATTTTGGGGGAGTTTGTGGCACTGGGATGTGCCACAAGGACATTGTATCAGCAGGGTTCAATCAGAGAAGCAGAACCAGTGGGAAGTGCGGAATTAGTTTCAGAGACTTGACTCTGCCATCGTGGGGGCTGGTCGAATGGTCTCTGTGAGGCTATCTTGGCCTCTGGTGCTAGAGCTCAAGGTCTCCTGGGAAGGCAGCAGAGAGGGGAGGATGGATGTCAAGTGGGAGGAGGCAAGGACAAGCGGAACCCTTGGGACCCTCTGGAAGAATGGAGCCCAGCTCTGTTCTCTCTGTCCTGCAGGAGGAGCTGGTGTCCTGTCTCAGAACTAAGCACAGGCCTGGCCTGGGACACACAGGCTGAAGAAGTTTTCAGGGGAAAGAGGTTAGCGACAATGGGCTGAGCTGCAAAAGCACCTGCTGCAACCCTTTAAGAGTGAAGAATAACAGGGCTGAGGCTTCACCTGTGCCCTTAGGTCTCAAGCAAAATGACTCCCCTCCCCCACTCTAACTGGAAACACTCAGGCAAAGGAACTCTGGGAAATTTATGTGACCCTGGATGACTCAATGCCTGACAAAGATGCCACAGCAACTGTTTGAAACCATAGATGAGCCCTGTACAGTGAGCCACAAGGTTTGCAATTAAAATATACAGAGCAATTTTTTTTTCTAACTAAAGGTTTCTCCTTATTTATGCTGCATTGGAGCCCCACAAATTCTTCTGGAAGGCAACATCTATATAGTGTATATGGAGGGACCTCTCATACACTTGTGGGTGTTTAATTAGAATGCAACAGTGAGATGATTAATTAATTTTAGGGAACTTGGAGGAAATGTGTTTTTCCACTAGGCTGAGCATAAAGGGCATAGGAATTCACAAGTGACTGGAGGAGGTTTCTACAGGACATCTATGGCCTTGAGACCAGTTGCAGAAACCAGCTTTCAGGAGAGAAGAAGTGCTAGGAGGCATGTGCAATATGGAATTCGTTACAGGGATGTGGCTGTGCCACTGCGGGGGCTGGCTGAACCTGTCTCTGTAAGGCTGTTGTTCTCAGATCTGATGCGGCAGGTCTGGGAGACACCCTGTGTTTCTTTTGTTACTCCCTGAGAAGGTGGACACTGATACAGACTGTTTCCCCTCTCTTCCTTTTAAAAATAGACTATTTAAATTTCTTTCCTTTGTGTCTTTCTCTTTTCTACTTTTCCCCATCCTGATCCTATCTTGATATTTCACAACAGAGTTAAATGGTAAATTTAATCAGCATAGAAGGTGCCCCCCGCCTCTCTCTCTCTCTTTTCATGTATATATTTGAAAGGAAAGAGATACATGAGGGTGGGAGGTAATAGAAAATAGATGTCTATTATCAAGTTTTCCAGATGGATGAGCTATATCAGAAGCTGAGATTCAGATCCAGGATATCTAAATGACCCTGTGTGTAGATATTCTTTTCACCTTGACCCAGTTCTAGAGGACACAGAGCACTGGTAAGAGAGTTATGTGTTGAGGCCCCAGTTCTAGTCTGTCACGCCATGGATTCTGGCCAAGTCTCTTCTCATCTATGAAAAACATTTTCTTCATTTCTCAGAAAAGTTTGTAGATACAAAGGTCATTTTTAACTTGAAAAAGCTAGTTCAAAGATTGCCACCCTTCACTACTGTTGAGGATCTGTTGTAATATATATGAATATAGTTGTCAAGGCTTCCCCTGGTAAAAGTTCTTTGCTTGGCCAAACTTTGGTTAAGCTCCTGACCCTTCTCCTAGGTCCATCTGTGCACGTCCTCATATAAAATACAGTTTTAGCAAACAAAAATATAAA
Source organism: Ictidomys tridecemlineatus (assembly GCF_052094955.1). Classification (NCBI taxonomy): domain Eukaryota; kingdom Metazoa; phylum Chordata; class Mammalia; order Rodentia; family Sciuridae; genus Ictidomys; species Ictidomys tridecemlineatus. The sequence continues at coordinate 46,532 of NW_027524358.1, forward strand.
ATAAAATGCCAGTCCTCACTATCTCACCCTCCTCCCTATCTGATCAGGTTTTTAGTCCTCTACCATCTCCCAAGTGATCACCCTGGCCCATCTACAAGAATCCTCCTATTAGGTCAGTTTAGCCAGAATTCCCCTTACCCCAGATGTTTCCTCCTAGTCATTTTCCATCCACTGACACACCAGCTCCTTGGCTATAAACTCCCATGTGGTATTTGGAGTTAAAGTTTCCCCCATTGCAGGACCCCACTGCAGGGGTCCCTACACTTACCTTGATGTCCTGAGTAATCTTCCTCGCCAGGTTTCAATAAGTATCATTGAATATTTTTTCTCTAATATCCCTTGGATTCTTACTCCAAGAAATCCTTCCTATGAAGCCAAAATGGGCCCATGATCTGTGCAAGTTAGTTTTTACATGTGGATAATTTTAAAATTGCCTAACATTTCAGTGGCCTTTAAGAGGGAGTTTTAGACTTGTACTTGGCTGTGTGCTAATGTTCTGGTGTCCTGGGAGCTCCCAGAATGGAGTCACCATTCCATTCTGAATCAGGTCCACTGGACCAGTGGTAAGCAGCCCCATAATCACATTTGGTATTTTGTTTAAATCTTTGTTCAAAGATTTCACTCCCACACTGGGACAAGACTGGCCTTCTTCCTAACTTTCCCCAGAGCAGTAGATATTGTTAAATATCTGACTTTCTAAGCATTTAGGGACCTTACAAAGGAAGCCAGGTTGGGCCTGTATCTAGGTCTCTAACACCAGACTCAGAGTAAGTCCTTAATATTTCTATGCTGAATGAACGAAAGGTTAACAGTAGGGTCAAGTATGTTCTCTATGTCAAAGATGAAGACCTAATGAGCAGATCAAATAAATCCTTCAGTAATTCTCAGGAGGAAAAAAAGCTGCCTAGGTATTCTGAATTCATCAAATTTTAATATTAAAATTTTATGACTAAAAAAAGAATAGGCATTATAGAAAAAAAGGAAAACTACAAAGAAAATTTCAAAATATCCATAATTTCACCAGCTACCATATCCGTGTTTACAGTTTTATTTATAATTATTTTCAAAATGGGCATTTTCTACCTTTTTGTTTAATATTATATTTGCTAAATTGTGTTTTTTTAAAGAAAGGATTTGTACTGACCATGTGTCAATGTTCCAACTCTGTCAGAATTTGTTAGAGCTGAAAGCACCTCTTGTTTCTGAATTCTGCCAGTGAAAAAGTCTCCAGCAGATGATGTTAGCAGCACCCCACTCCTTTATCCAGGAAGAGGAAGGATTCTGAACTCAGGGGTTCTGAGACTCCAGGGATCTCTGATTTGAAGATGGGTTGGTGTGGTATGCTTTAAATAAATATTCCCTGATTTTATTCATGAGCCCTTGATCTCTCTACAGCTACTAAAATGTATCCCTTTGGTCCCCTATTCCTCCTCTTCCCACCATACATCCATGATGCATCTGGCTGACCACCTGAAGCTCTCACACCCACAAGACACCAGATCCTGATAGTGAGGGTTTAAATTTCTAAAACAATAATTATACCCTCCATTTCTTTTGTAATTTATATTTTACCCAATGACTACTGTTCTGTTTTGGATCTGGAATGTCCTCCAAAATTTCATGTGCCCAGAGGTGGTGCTTTGGGGAAACGTTTAGATCATGAGGGCTCTGATGTCATTAGTGGATTTGTCCATCCATCTCTTAATGGCTGAATGGACTATGGGGACGTGAGACCTAGTCAGAGAAAGCAGGTCACTAGGGGCATGCCCTAAAAGTGTTTATCTTCTCCTCAGACCCTTTCTCCCCCCACCTCTCTGCTTCCTGGCTGCCGAAAGCTAAGCAGATGTCCTCTACCATGCCCTCCCACCATGAAGGTCTGCCTAATTCAAGCCCAGAGCAATGGAAACAGCCAACCACGAACTGAACCTCTGAATTCATGAGGCCAAATGAACTTTTCTTCCTCCAATTACTGTCATCAAGTACATTGGTCATAGAAAACCAAAGCTAACTAACACAACTATTCAAGGACGGAGGACAAAAGACAGAAGTTACCTTTGTTATAAGTGGGTGTTTCCACTTATAAGGAAACTGCAAGAAAGAGAGAAAGCAGGGTGGGGAGGGAAGGCAGGGAGGGAATATCCTTACAGAATACTGAGCTGGAAGGGCCCCGTGAAACTGTTCCATTTAAGGTGAACTGAAAAGTCCATCAATTAGATGCACCCTGATCTATGAGGCGATAGCTAGGACATCAGCTATTGGATCCTTCTGGGAGATGGAGGTAAAGGGGCAAGTCCTCTTCCATCAGAGGGACCTCTCCTGTCCCACCTGTTACTCTGGGCCCCCCTGCCTTGACAAATGGGCACTGTCAGGCAATTTAGCTGAGCCCTGTTATAGTGTATCTTTAAAACTCCAGCCAGCACCTTTCCTTATCATTATCTACAGTAGTCCATAGAGATGAACTTCTACTTTGGGGAGGAATTTGACTGTTTTGCCAAATGCAATTAGCTTTCTGATTTATAATGTGCACACTATTATCCTGATAACCTGAGGTATAGTCTTTACAACCCAAATCCATCTACCACACTGTCCCCCCAGAGTCATATTTCAGTGTCACCCAGCAGAGGTCACTTCCGTTTGTGCTGCCCCATGAGGCAGAGGTAGCCACAAGCACTGAACAATATTAGCTCTGAACTCTGGAATGACTAATTTCCCCCTTATCCTGGCTGCCATGCCAATGAACAGAACTTGTTCCTATAAATTGACAAAAATAAAGTTTTCCTTGAAACAGGCAGCCACCTTTGGAGGCACTCAACCTGGGCTGGAAAAGTGTGTGGGCTGTGCTCACATCCTGTGTAACTTATGGGGAATTTTCTGTTAGTATTCTGTCTACAGGATGTAGCCCTGGGTGGCCTTGAGCTGATTACCTGGAATGCCTGATGAATAAATAGTCCCCAAATAGCACTGTGTGGCCTTTGACAGGTTTTAAAACTTTCTTAATTGTTGAGGCATCAAAAAATAAGAACTTACCTAAAAAGAGCCAAGGGAACTGATTATAAAGAAAAATAACAATACTGGAGGTACAGAGACCATTCTCAGGCCAACTGCTTTCCAGGTCCCATCCAGCTCTAGGTTTAAAGAGCTCAGTAAATGTTCACTTCTGTCATACCATGTGATCTTGGTCCTATATTCCACTTTGTAAGAGTATGGTTATGCCCATTTTGATCTCATTTCTTCTTCATCCCTGTCTCCCTTTGAAGGTTCTTAGCATGTGTTCAAAGATTTCTTAATGGAATTCCAAGTCCCCCAGTGAGACAGGAGAATCACAGTGGCTTTTATCTGCCAGCATGGCACTTCCAGAGACTTACAGAAGAGACAAATAACACCAATGAAGAGAAACACAAATGGCATCATGTTTATTTCAAGATGTGTGTTCAGATATATGCACATGGCCCTTTCCCTGACACAATTTACATACATACACACAGAATCATACAATTACGTAAATTCACAAGTAAGCAGGGCAGTGGACGGAGGGAGGATTCAGCACCTTCTCATCACCACCACCCCACATCATGATCTTGACCCACTAGGTGCTGCAAACCCTCTGGATTTGCTATTGGGGGAAAATGACTACTTTTATGCAGGTGAATAGATGAACAATGGGGACTCGGTGGAAGCCTGTAGCAGTGAGATGCTACATCAGTCCCTGAGCATCCTTCCTCAGTCAGATCCTAGAACCAAGGCTTTACATCCAACAGGGATGCTGGAGGAAAGCATTCACACTGGGCAGGTAAAACACCGCCTGAGACCTGGCTGATAGAACTGTAAAGGAGCCAGTGCTTGGGGAGTCTCACCTTGCCTAGAGACTCAGCAGCCTTTGAGTAGCACCACCAGCACACGCTCGCCATCTGCTGGGCATGAAGGGGAAGTTCCATCAGACTCTGGTCCTGCTGGTGGCACAGCTTGCCCAGCAGGGCAGGATTCAGCCCTCTCTGTTCCTGCACACTTTGTGTTCCCAAAGTGCCTGCCTACCTGTCTGCTTGTTAGCCCAGGAATAAGGTGGCACAGCTTTCGAGTGGTCAAAGGAGGACTTTCCAAACATGCTCAGCTCAATCCTAAGCACATGCAGATCTTGTTTATTGAAAAGCAGATTCTTAATCCATGTGCTTGCTGTGTGAGGTGGGGCACAGATTTTGCTTGTTGAACAAGCTCCCAGCAATGCTGATGCTGCTGGTCTGTGGACCATATTTTGAGTCGCAAGACTTTTAGCTCCTTGTTGGAACCCCAGTGACTCAACATGCCTATCACTACTCGGTGACCTGTCAAAGCTTAGCTTTCTTGCTGCTGGGAAGCCTTTTGTTCTACTTCCAGTTGAAACTGAGAACAGCTGGCAATAATGAAATAACTACCACTTAGATACCAGTAATATGCACCTGTCTCAGAGCTAAACACTCAGACATTGTCTAATTCAATCTTTCCCCAAAGTTTCCTTTTATAAAGTAAGTGTTCCTATCCCCATTACATAGATAAGAAAATTGAGATCCAAAAAAGGTATGTCACATGGCCAGTAACTGGCAGATCTCATGTCCAAACTGAGGTCTGAGCTCCTCTGATTCCAAAGCCTGTGCCTAACCAGCCAGTCCCCAGCCTCCCATCAGAGAGCTTGGTGACTTTGTCTTGATCCAGTTCTGCTTGTTATATGAGGGTCTTTCCACCAACCCTCCCTCTTCAGCCTTAATTGTCCCACTTCCTGCTGTACCCTCACCCTGAGCTTGCTCGGTTGTAGTCCACTGGCTGGCAGAAGTAGTTACAGTCATCCAGAAGCAAGGTGGCCATGAACTGGAAGGGAAAGGGAAAAAGCAAATTATCGAGTCATAAGGCCACTCCACCATGAGATCAGACACCAGGGCCCATGAGGCTGATTCTGGATTTGGTCATGTTCCCCACAGCACTGTCCCCCTCCAACCCCTAGTGATACTGGGTTAGATTTTGCTAACCCATACTATTCCCTGAAGTGGATAGATCAGAGACAGCATTTGCACACATCTCATTAGTCTCTATTTTTTTTTATGTGAGTAAACCATAGACCACAGATATGACTCCCCACATGTGAGATACTAAGTTAGGCAGTGAAGGGCCAGGGTGAACCCAAGGCCATCCACACATGTGCCCTGCCTCCAAGGAGCTCAGAGCCCCACAAAGAATGGAGGAAATAATCCTAATCTTTAAGGTTGTTACTACAGAAAGGCAGAGGGTGTTCTGGAAGTCAGCAGAGATGCAAGAGTGAAGAGGCCTTTGGCAAATGGAGGGGAAGGAGAGATGGTTTTATGGTGGTGCTTGGCCTTGGGTCCTAACCCTGTGTGCTGGTGAGAGGATCAGTGGGAGGATTCCTACCCAGAGGAAGCAACTACAGCGACTGAGGGAGAGTCGTGTGGTCTAGTGAAGGGCCTGAGAGTTGTGTTAAGGAGCTTAGATTTGATTACTTATTGACTCATTTGGTAGTGTTGTACTAATCACTTCTCCACACCATTCACAGGGACAAAACAAGGCAGATAAAAAATCCCCTGCCTCCAGGCTTTAAATTCTGGTCTTACAGGCAAAGGCAGCTCCTAAGTGCTTTAAGAAGGAAGTTGATAAGGGTGTGACAGTGTTTGAAGTATGGGGGTGGGGGGCAGCAGAATATACTGTCATCACAATTGACAAGTTTCCCAGGACAAGTCTCCTGTCTGGCAAGTTATTTCTCACTTAATACCAGACATTCGGCTGGGCCTGCCTTTACAAACAGGAGTAGGACCCAGCCCTTTCCTTTGATGGACTTGCCATTGGGGAGGAGACAAACATGCCAGCCAGGCTCTCAGGGTGGGAGAAGAAGCACTGATCTGTGGTGTTGTGAATTTGTGTGGTGTAAATACTGCCGGGGATGACTTCAAGCTATTTAGCAAGACATCCCTGAACATGGACTTGGGAAGAGACCCACCAACCAGCGCTCCGCAGCTGGTGGAGTGGGCTCCAGCGGCCTGCTGCTGAGGTTAGAGGCCTGTAGCAAGAGTGTGGAAACCCAGCAGGAAGCTAATAGCCAGGCCTGGGAGAGAGAGGAAAGGCTTGCAGAGAGGAGACCACTGACCTGAGTTTAAAGGCTGTGTGGGCATTTGTCAGGAGGCCAGGGGAGAAGGGCAGCCGGGGTTGAAAGACTGGTAGAAAGACAGTGATGAGCCCAGCTCTGGGGGCCTGACCACACCCCTGTATGAGGAGGGAGGCCGGTGAGGACCTCTGCTCCTCTATTTAAGAAAATGGAGGACAGAAGTTGGTAACAGGGATGGAGAAGTCAAAGACCAACAGAATCCCAGCCCCTGCCTATGTCCCCGCCTAGGCTTTGGAACTTTTTGTGTCAGAAGCTCATGGCTTTATTTATCCTTTGGGCTCCCCAAGGAGTAACAGATGCTGGAACTCTGCAGAAAGCGCTGATCAGGCTTACCTCATAAAACATATACCTTGAAAGAAGCACCAGGCCCAAGTTGTAGGCAGTAAAGGGTTCTGTCAGCTCCAGAGAGTCCCATCAGGATGTGGAGCAGGAGCCCACCATCACCTGAAGGAGGCAGAGAACAACAAAGAGGGTGACAGGGAGCAGCCTGGGCACCAGGAACCAGGAATTTGTTTGTGAATCTCAAGAAGCAAAGGGGAGAGGTCACAGGCAGACTGGCCACCCACCTGCCCCGAGCCCTCCCATCAGCCAGCTCCAAGGCCCATTCATCCCCACCTCTTGTTTCCCAAGCATCTGACATTAAGGCTGTGGCAGGTGAGAAAAATGAAACCTTTCATTACACGATACCATCTCCTACCTCCACGACCTAAAGCCCAGGTATTTTTATTCCAGAGCTTTCCAGGGTACTGTCATTGTGAACACCTGTAAGTAGAAGCAAAATCTGGGTCTTGTCCAAAACCACCACCCCTTCTACTTACTATTACCCACTGAGGGCCTGTAGAACCTGGTTCCTCAGTCTCCCCAGCCTGACCACCAGCCTCAGGGTCACCCCTCCATTCTTGCCTTCAAATGTTGACTATGACCACCCACCATTCACCACTGGGGAGACCCCATGGGCCACACTGGTATCACACCTCACACCCTTCCCTCCTTTACTTGGAATTTCTGGCCCCCGGCTGTGACCTCTGAATTGCAGGGCCCAAGGGACAGAGATGAAGATACTGTGCATCAAGCCACAGACCGAGGGCACGAAGGTCTCCTAGTTTCCCTTTTCCTCTTCTCTCTTGCTCTGTGGGTCCAGATCTTTCTGAGCATCCCTGGCTTCTCCCACCTCTCACTGAGCCCAGCCACACCCAGCCCTTCAGAGCCTAACTTACTCCTGAGGCTCCTCCCGGGCTCCTCGGGGTCTCCTCTGGTCAGTGACTGAAGCTGCTCTGGCTTCTCGGGGTCTTGCAGGCTGTTGCCGTCTGAGTGAAGAGTCCTCTGGGCTCCAGGGTACAGAGCTGACCTAAGGGCAGCCTCACTTGCCAGAAGCTCTCTACTCCTGTGCTCTGACCTGCTGTCAGCCCCAGCCCCTACACACACACACACAAACACACACACACACACACACACACACACACACACACACACACACATGCACAACCACACACATCCATGTCCATTCCCTGGCTGGGCACTCTGCCCTTCTCACAGCCCAAGGGAGAAAGAGAATAAAAGGCACTCAGGAGTGGGAGGTAGCCACTAATAGGGCAAGGGATGATGGCGGCAGCTCTCAAGAGGGGACAGGAGGAACTCAGGTGGTCAGTACTATGGGGAGGTGACCTCAGAACACATGGCCTCACACTCCTCCCTCTTACCAAAGACACTTCTATCCGAGGAACACTATGCACTGGGACATCACCTGCATCCCCAGGTTTGGCCACCCCCTATCACCTAAAGTTTAAGTCTTCCTCCTTTTTCTGTCACCCTTTTCCATATGGTGAAGTGTTATCACCTTTCTGAGCCTTCTGAGTCCTCTACAAGCCCCCTCCCCACCGCACTCTCCACTCGTTGATGGTCTAAAGGAGTACTGGGGTGACTGGAAACCCCAGGAGCAACCCTCTCCCTCCCCGCTCCCTCCACCAAATTGCACCACTGAGAAATGATTAAAATGATTTGTCCAAATAGCCTCTCTCAGGTAACACCCTTCCCTGGCTTTATAAGAGATGAGGGAAAGAAACCATTTTAGAAGCCAGACTGCTGAATAAAGGAGTCCCAGCAGCCCCCACGTGAAATCGGACTCCACAATAATTCAAGGGCAGCTCCTAGAACCAGCTTCTTTAGAATACAGTGCCTTGTTTTCACCTTCTTTTAAATTTTTTTCTCAGTTGTAGATGGACACGATACCTTTGTTTTGTTTATTTATTTTTAGTAGATGGACACAATACCTTTATTTTAGTTATTTATTTTTTATTTGGTGCTGAGGATGGACCCCAGAGCCTCACACATGTTAGGCAAGTGCTGTACCACTGAGCTACAACCCCAGCCCCTTGGTTTCCCCTTCTGACATGATGGCACCCTGTGGTCCTGCTAAGACTTATAAAGTCATTTGTATGTAAGCCCCAGATCACAAGCTCAGAGTCAGAAGGATTAAGAGACTGGAAAACTCAGCAGAGATAATGGTTGTGTGCAAGCACACCTGGTCACACCTGTAAGCTATATGTGTGTGCCTATACACGTGCTGAGACAGACCTCACTCCAACTGCCCTTGACAGTGTCAGGGAAGATTCCCAGCCAGGATCAGGCAGAAGACAAGGCCTTCCTTGTGAACTCCTCTCCCAATATGTCTGTCCTGTTTCCTAGAGTATCAAGCCAAATCTATTCCAATGGGGCTTCCGGGTTATCCATGCTCCAGGCAGACCCTCCTCATCCAAGATCCACACGCCATTTACTACTCCCATCATCCTGGTCTCCTCTCTCCCGGCCCAGCACACCCTCATATACCCATTCCTGCATCCCTGATATTCCTAGCTTCTTCCTTCACTTCCTGCTCAAACAGAAGTCCCACTTCTGACACCAAGTCTCCCTCTCCTCCTTTCCTCTTCGCCCTCCATGGTGTGCACTGTCCGTTACCACCGACTTCAGCCTGAGAGTTTGGTCTTGCAAAGCAAATTGCAAGTCCTTTCAGGTAATGATAGCTTGCCACCTGGACAGACAGGTGGAACCACAGGAACCTTCTAGCATGACTAGAAGGAGGTTGGGGAGGTGTGAACTGTCCAGCTCCAGGTTCTGGCTGTGGCCCCTGCCAGCTCTCAGGGGCCACTAACAACAACCTTGACATGCATGTGGCCCCTTAGGATTCTTATAAGAGACCCTGGGAAGTCCCTGCAATGCCATTTTGTCCGTAAGAAGCAGGTCAGAGAACAGGACCGGGAACTTTAGGTGAAACCCACAGCAGTTCAGGGTTCTCTGCTCCAGCCCAGCCTGGGAAACTCTTAGGAAGAAAGCATTCGCTGACCACCCTCTCATCCAGCAGACACCCTCTGGACTTACAGATCATATAGACTAGGAAGGAGTTTGCTATAAACATCCCACAACCATAAATTAAGATTGGACCTGGATGCCTCCAGAGTTCGTCTTCCCCAGCAAAACAGCAAAAGGCACAGAAGCCGCCCCACCCCGTCCTTGCCCAACCAACCACATTCACAGAACTCACTGCAGCACAAATCCCTGGCCATCTGCTGAGTGAACAAGCCCCCTGTAGGGTCCTGAAGTTAAATAGGATACCTACCGGAGGGCCAGGAATTATATGTGCAAAAACTGGTACTGCAAGGAATCACACACTTCCACACCCATAACAACAGCCAGTGTTGATTACATCATCACCCTGTGTCATACATGATTCTAAACCCACATACACACTAGTGTATTTTATGCTCACAACAACCCTGCAAGGTAGGTACTATTGACACTCCCTTCTACTAATGAAGAAACCGAGGTACAGAAAGGGTAAGTAGCTTGTTCAGTATCACGCAGCTAATAAGTAAGGGCCAGGGTTCAAACTGAGGCAGTCTGGTTCCAGAGCCCATATGCTTAACAAGGATAGTACCCACTGAACTCTCTCTTCAATCTCTTGACATCATAATTTGTTTTATTTGGATTTAAAGAATCAAAGGGCAGTTCGATGCACATGAAAAGGAAGTCCCAATTTACCAGATCAAAGTAAAAATATTCTTGCTGTTTCTTACTACAATGTTATAAAGTAGCAATAAAAATCCTTCCTTCCTTCTGCCCACCCCCCCAGCTCCTCCCTCTCTCCCTCTTTCTTTCCTGACGTCCATCCATTCACCTAGAACAGAGAGGGGTTTTCAGACCCTTGGGATCGAGCAGTTCTTATGTAGGGAATGAGAGGCCTAGAAAATTGGCCAGTACCCAGCCCCATAGGAACTTTAAACAAAGTCCCTACTCTCCATTGGATTTTAGAAGAGCATCGCTACTCTGTAAACAATGTTGAAAACAGCCACTCTTGATAATGAAAATGAGCTGGGCGGTATCTGGCTCGCATTGATAAGTGCCAACAAGGAGGAAAGTAGTCCTCACCAGGCCCTTCTCTTTCTCCACCCAGGAGTGCCACCAGGGCACCACCCTCTGCCCCCACAGATCCTCTTGATCAGAACCCAGGGAAGTGTCTATCAAAATCAGGAAGGGCTGTGCCTCTCAGGGTTAAAGGTGCAGCCTCTATGGTCTCATAATTTTCAGGTATTGATCTCATCTTTAACTTCACTATATTCTTCACTCAATGTATTCCTCTCACATAATTTAGTTCTTCCTTTGTTTCATTATTATTGTTGTAAGCTGCATCAAAATATTTAGAAAGGGACATGTGGGTAGCTGTCAAAATAAATAAACACGTAGCTCTACAAGTATATTTTGAGCACCTACTAAATTTTGCTGTGGATCAAGTGGCTTATCCAGAGCCAAACCAGTAAGAGGGGTGAGGTCAGGTCATGTACAGACACCAGCTCCTCCAACAGCCCCCAGTACCCAGCTCTCTTGTGAATAGTCTGCTGAACGGTTCTGCTCATTTCATAAAAGTCCCTTAAGCAAATTTCCAATCACAACTCTGGACAGCTATTTCCCAGACTGAGGAAGTTACCCCTGAGTAGAATCTTCCAGAAGACCAGAGGAGGAGAACTGTGTGTGTGTGTATGTGTGTGCACGCATGCGCGCGCGTGTGTGTGCGCATTTATGTTTGCAACAAAATTTTCTTCAAATAACTATGCTTATTTCTCTCTATGTACCTTGATCAGTTCCAATCCCCCAGCTGTACCCTCTTCTCTCCATTTCTTGATGGTGATGTCTTTCTTTAGAAATCAGTGAAAATGGGCAATAGAGCTAGAACCTGAGGGTCCTGGAGGGTCCTGCTGGGAAGCAGGGGAGTGGAGGTCTGGCGCTGTGGGAAAAGGAAAGGGTGCTCCTTGGGTGCCAGGGTGGGAGCCACCCACTGTGGGGTCCCGGGAAGGGTGTTTCAGGATGCAAGAAGCAAGCCTGATCTCCTCTCTGCCCCGATGCAGCCCCAGTCTGCCAGTCAGCCGCTTTCTCCCTGGACCGCAGTAAACCTGGCAGATTGCACATCATCACAGGCCTCCTTCACCAGGTCCGGGGAGGAAGCAGCCTCAGACTTTAGTGGGTCACAATCCGCGAGCAGAAAGCTCATCTTGGGTCTGTTCCTGTTTTGCCCCTAGATGCTCCCAGCTCTTGATGCAGCGTGGGGAAGGTGCAGGGACCAGGCTGCGGGCACCCTCCCCCCCCACCCAGTTAGCCAAGATGAGAGAGTGACTGTAAGGACTGCAGATAAGTGCCTCCCCCAGCATCCCAGCCAGCCTCACAGATGCCACAGTGGTCTTTGTGTGAGGTGGGCTATTACTAACCAGGATAACTAAATCATTCATTTCATTAGCAACAGAGTTTTGCAGATAATTGTGCAAGAGGCAATTATCAGTCATGCACATTCCAGGAAGGAGTGTGATTGGCTGATTTTCAACAGAGCTGCCAGGGGAAATATGAGACATGGCTGAAACCACCGTGGGGCTCTCACCCCAAGATGAGCTGCTCTTCAAAGCTTGTGGCTTTATGGCTTTGAGCTGAGAGAGGAAGAGTGACAGACAGGAAAGCTGAGAGATGCAGAGAGAGAGAGAGAGAGAGAGGGAGAGAGAGGAGATCAGGCTTGCTTCTGGCACAAACGTTCCCAGGTGACCTTGATATTTCTTTCCTGTCTAGAAGAATAACCAACAACCAAAACCCATCATCCTTCATCTCTGCCCCTGTGGCTTTCACAGGCCTGCCTTAGCCATCTTCCTAAAACACTGATTTGATGAGGGAATGGAAAAACATGTTAATTGTCTGTAGGCTTCAAGTGCAGCACAGAACAGTGCCCAAATTCTCCTTGATTACATCAACATATAATGGGATAAATAAAATGCAGTATATTCGTACACTGGAAGACTACTCAGTCATTAAAAAGGAATGAAGAGCTGATACATGCTACCATGTGGATGAACTTGGAAAATACTCTGCTAAATGAAAGAAGTCAACCACAAAAATCACATATTATATGATTCCATTTATACAAAGTGTCCAGAATGAACAGATCTAAAGAGACAGAAAGTAGATTAGTGGTTGCCAGGAACTGGAGGGAAGAAGAAGGGAGGAAATTGGGTGTGACTGCTAGTGGGCATGAGGTTTGTTTTTGAAGTGATGAAGATGTTCTAGTATTGGTTAGTGATGATGGTCACATCAATCCGAATATACAAAAAGCCACTGAATTACATACTATAAAAGATGATCTTTATGGTTTATGAATTAAAAATGTCTTCTCTGAACCCAAGGCACAGGGCACGGTGAGGGCTGCACTTAGCAGAGCAGGGAGAGCTCTCTGTTCCTGGGCACAGGCTCGCAGCACTGTCCCCAAAATAGGACTCAACAGACCCCAATGAAGCTCAAGTCTCGGGGTCCCTTCCAGAGGATTGTGGAGCCAGTCAGCACACAAAACTAGCACTTATTGCAAGTTGGAAGGAGAGAGAAAGCACTCATTCTCTCTAACACTCCTCCCATGCGTTGGATAATCAGATTAGCTCAGAATCCTGAATGGCCCTTCTCCCCAGGCCTGTCCTCAATCACTCATGAGTGAAGGTCCTGGGGCTCTCAGTGTATTGCCACACAGACTGGCAAGTTTCCCCTAAGGGCTGGGCCAAGAAAATGCCCAATGAGATGTTTCTTTATTATTTGAACTCACTCCCACATCTCCAAATCCTGTCACTGTCTGATAAATCACTTGTCCAAAACGAATATTTTCTTAAGCATAGATTCCATGCTTACCTGTAAATTTCACAGTATTATATAAATGCTATTGGAGCATCTCTGAAACCACAACTATGATTATCCTCAAGGCACGTTGGATGCAATTCCAGGAACTGTTGGTCTGTGCTGCAGGGAACAGACATTTACAGAGGGATGAAGCATACATTGGTGGCTCTGGTGAATAGGATAATGTGGACTGGTGTGTGTGGTTTTAGATAAATGTGCTAAATGATTGGTTCTCGTTCCTCACAGCCACCCCTCGAGTGCCTCTCTGGCTCCGTTGCTCCATCTGAAGAGTGAGGGAAAATACTCTCTGGCAGAATTCTCTAGAACATGACTCACTTCTTCCATCACTGAAACTTTACCGTTGAGAAATGTTCTGATTATTATGATTTTCTTCTGCCTATTTATTTTATTTATTCTTATTTTATTTGGCTGTTTATTGAACTGAATTGGGAACAGAAGGAAAACTACCAATAAAGTCACTTTATCAATTTTGAGTATTTCTAAAGACCAATCTGGGGAAGAAAGGAGTTCAGCATCAAGAACAAAGTTTGGGGTCGTCTGTGGACTTGGGTCCCTACAACCCTGGCTGGTGGGACAGGAGCAGGCCCATGGTGTGAAGGGAGCATGGGTCAGAAGGACTTGGCCCCAGGTTTGTCACTCATGTACCCAGCAGTCCTGGGGAGATCCTGTTCAGGGCCTCCGTTCTCTACCGATGAAAGGAAGTATCTAGAACAGGTGACCTGCTCTAGGCTCCAGGCTGTCTTGCATCAGGGAAGCATTTGTTGACTCCACACCTACCAACCAAGAGGACAAAGTTTCAGAGCACTGAGTGGCTGTCCTCTCGTGTGTCACCTGTATGTAGAGGCAGCAGCAGGCTTACTGCTGAGATCTGTTGGGTACGTACAGAAGAGGTGTGAGGATCTCATCTTCACCGAGGTCCCAGTTGCTTTGGTGGATAACACTATCTACACATGTCTGAGGAGGGCAAGCTGGGTGGGGACATGGGTGCATGTGGCCCAGGGATGCTGGGGGCTTAGTCAGGTTGCCTAGGACAACCCAGAAAACCCAGGTTCACAGAGGACCTCTGCCAGGGCTATAGGGCGAGTAGCATCACAGGGTCCTTCTGAGCTGTATGGCCATCTTCTTCCAATGGTCAAGCCAGGGCTGCTTAGCACCAGAACTTTCTCTCCCTCCCTAAAAGTACCCATTAAAATGCAATCCTCTGTGTCCTCCTCCCCCAGCCTCCCACCATTCTGCTTTCTGCTCTATGAGCTTGATGACTCCAGGTACTTCACCTAGCTGGAACCACATGGTGCTTACCCTTTAATACCTGGCTTATTTAACTTAGCAAATATCCTCAAAGTCCATCCATGTTGTATAGAGTGTCAGTATGTCCCTTCTTTTTAAGACTGAAAAATATTCCATTGTATGTACACACACACACACACACACACACACACACACACACACACACACACACCATGTACACAACACTTTCTTAATCCTTTCATCTATTGATGGATATTCGGTTGATTCCATATCTTCACTAATATGAATAAAGCTGCAAAGGACATAGGAGTGGACATCTCTCTTTGTCATCATTTCCTTTGGCTATTACCCAAAATTGGATTGTTGGATCATATGATAGTTCTGGCTTTAATCTTTTGAAGAGACTCCATAGTGTTCTCCATGATAGTTGTACCAATTTGCATTCCCACCAACAGAACCCAAGGGTTACCTTCTCTCTGTGTCCACTCCAATTTTTGTTAGTTTCTGTCTTTGATGATGGTCATTCTCGTAGATGGAAGGTGACAACTCATGTGGTTTTGATTTGCAGATCTCTGATGATTAGTGATGTTGACTGTTTTGTTGTTGTAGTTCATTGATCTCTTGGCTACTGTAAGTCTTCTTTTGAGAAATATCTAATAAGGTTCTGTGCTCATTTTTTAATCAGATTATGTTTTCTTACTATTGAGTTGTTCAATTCCTTTTATATTTTAGATACTAATCCATTATTAAACGTCCGCTTTAGAAATATTTTCCTTTATTTTTCAGGTTGTCTCTTTCACTCTGTTGGTTGCTTTTTTTAAATTTTGTTTTATTGTTTATTTATTTATTTTTTTCTGTGCAGAATTTTTTTTAGTTTGATGCAATCCCATTGGATCTGTAGATCACTTTGGGTGATGGAGACATTTTTCACAGTATTATTACTTCCAATGACACAGGACACTTTCCCATTTGTGTTTTATAATAATTTTCAGTATACAGATCCTTCACTTCCTTGGTTAAATTTATTCCTAAGTATTTTATTTACTCAGGTCTTCTCCCTTTTATTCTTGGGCTAGGTAAAGGTTCATCTACTTCCTTTATCTTTTCAAACAACCAAATCTTAGCTTCATTGTTCTTTCCCATTGTTTTCTACTTTTTTCAATGATCTCTTTTCTGATATTTATTATTTCCTTCCCTTGGCTAACTTAGGGCTGGGTTTTTCTCTTTTTCCTTGTTTCTGTAGGTGTATGATTAAGTTGCTTGTTAGTGATGCTTTTGTTGCATCTCATAAGTTTTGGTGTGTTCTGTTTTTATTTTCTTTGTCTTAAAATGTCATTTTTTATTCCCCTTTTGATTTCCCTTTTTAAATTATTTACTTATTTTTTTTTTGGATGTGCAGTGCTTAGAATCAAACCTGGTCCTCACTAGGCAAGCACCACCCCTGATCCACACCCCCAGACCTCCTTTTGATTTCTTCTTTGCCCCACTGGTAGTCCAGAAGGACATCTTTTGATTTCCACGTTTGTGGACTTTAACTTTTCTGCCATTATTGACTTCTAGTTTCATTCCAATGTGGTTGGGAAAAATACTTGATAGGATTTCAATCTTCCTAAATGGGTTAAGAATTGTTTTGTGGTCTCATATATGATCTATCCTGGAGAATGTTCTGTGTGCACTAGAAAAGAATATGTGTTCTGCTGTGGTTGAATAGAACGCTCTGAGTTTGCTAGGTCCATTTGATCTATAATGTTAACTCCATGCTTTCTTTATTGATTTTCTGTCTGGATATTCTATCCATTATTGAAACTGGAGAGTTGAAGTCTCCTATTATTATTGCATTGCTATCTATCTCTTTCTTCTCTTCTGCTAATATATTCTTTATATATTTAGTGACTCCAATGTTGGGCACATATATTTATGACTTTATCATTCTATAATGACTTTTTTTTTCTCTTGCAACAGTTTTTGTCTTAAAATCTGTTTTCTCTGATGTAAGTGCACTCACTTCTGTTCTCTTTTGGTTACTATTTCGTGGAATATCCTTTTCCATTTCTTCACTTTCAGCCAGTTGTGTATCCTCAAGACTGAAGTGAGTCTCTTGTAGGAATCATACTGTTGGATCCTGTTTTTTAAATATCCACTCAGCCCTTCTGTCAAACTTCTGAGGCTAGATCAGTAGGAACTGTCCAGCACTGAGACTGACTGGGGCTCTCCTTCACCCCCATGCAGGGCACCTCTCTCCATAGTGAATGGCACAAGCTATGGAGAGGTTACAAGGATAATGTGAATCCACCTTCCCTTCCTCTCTAATGTGTCTCTTCCTATCCAGGCCTTGTAATCCCTCACCTGGATTCTTAGCTCTTGTGAAGGAATTTCTGTGTCTGGATGGTTGTTCAAATTCAAGTTTCAGTGATGGAAAGAGTGCTGCAAAGTCATCATCACCATCTTGCTGAGACCATTCCTTGTTGCCTGGCATGATCACCCACATGATCCCACTACCTAGAACCACACATACTTGGTAGACACTCCAGTAAAGCTTGCTGATTGAATGAATCCAGGTGATGACTCTATTTATTGTCTTACCTTGGATTTGTACTGGGTCATGCTGCTGGGCGTTCAGCAAGCTTAGCTGGGAGCAGCCAATGCCTTTCCCTCTATGGCCACTAGGGGGTCAGATGTGTCATGTGTTCAGACAACACCAGTTGGTTTGGCGCCGCCTATAAAGTCACCTTGGGTGTCTGGGCAGAACAGAATACTAAATGGCTCTGTCAGGATCCGTCTACCTCACAGGTCACCATAGAGGTACGAGGTGCAGAAAGGGCATAAAATGCAAGTCCTGTATGCTCATGCTGAGTGCGAAGGGTGAAACTAGAGTGGGCTCCCTTTCTCTGTTGCCCCTATAGTGGGGATCCCAAGTCATGTCACCTTTGGGGAAGATAGTCTTGGGATCTGCTTCCTCCATTTCACTCCCCAAAGTGAAAGAGGCAAGGATTCCTTACTAGAAAATTGCCAAAAAGTAGCAACAGGCCTGAGCAGTGGAACAGAAGGAAAAGGACCCCTTTGGGGGCCCATGAGTGGGTAGGGGTCAGGATAGGCAGGGCCAGGGCCAAGCTGAGCTTGTGTGTGAATCCTTGTCCCATCTCAGCTGATCCTCCAGGCACCTCTGGGAGGTGAGAATCATTAGTCCAAATTTTCACATCAGGAAACTGAGGGTCAGACTGGTTAGGAAACTAGTCCAGAGTCTCACAGCTGACATGGGACCAAGCCAGGCCTCCAGCACAGGGTAGGCTGGTTTCACAGTTTCTGCCCTGCTCCCCGTAGGTCTGCCAATCAAGAGGAGACCAAGGCTTTGGAAATGAGCAAACTCTGGTGGTCTGGGGGAAGGTAGTGGAACCCCCAGGGGAGATCCTGGTTCACTGCTAAACATCCCTCAAATCTCATGTAATTCTCATAGACAGTCAGCAGAGGTGGGCAACTTAATCAAGGAAATAAGGAAAGTCAAGGAAACAGGAGTGGTCAGGTAAAGTGCACTGCCCAGGGCTGACCACTCATAAGCAATAAAATCTA
This sequence comes from Ictidomys tridecemlineatus, assembly GCF_052094955.1. Taxonomy (NCBI): domain Eukaryota; kingdom Metazoa; phylum Chordata; class Mammalia; order Rodentia; family Sciuridae; genus Ictidomys; species Ictidomys tridecemlineatus. Next base: position 64,698 of record NW_027524358.1, read on the forward strand.
GTGACTTTTTTTACTGGGGGTCAAGCAATGGAGGAGAACACATGCCATCCATCTCCTGAGTCCCAGGGGCACTAGACATGCTCAGGACTTCTCTGTTTCTTACTCTGGTTCCTCCTGTGTATGGTGGGAGGCAGTCACCTCCACTACCCTTCACCCGGTCTTCAAGATGCCAATTAGCCTGCTCCACTCAGGCCTCGAATGAAAAGGTTAGAGACATAAAGAAAACCAAACTGTGGGCCTAAAAAAAAGAAGGGTGTAAATTCTGAGTTTTTTTTTTTCAAGGATTTTGATAGAACATAAGGGCTTTTTGGTGGTGGGGTTTTTTTTGTTTGTTTGTTTTGTTTTGTTTTTTGCAGTGGGGAGGCGCAGGGTACCAGGGATTGAACTCAGGGGCACTTGACCACTAAACCACATCCCCAGCCCTATTTTGTATTTTTAAAAATTTTTTTAAATTTTTTTAATATTTATTTTTTAGTTGTAGTTGGGCATAATATCTTTATTTTATTTATTTATTTTTATGTGGTGCTGAGCACTGAACCCAGGGCCTCACACATTCTAGGTGAGTGCTCTATCACTGAGCCACAACCCCAGCCCCCCTATTTTGTATTTTATTTAAAGACAGGGTCTCACTGTGTTGCTTAGCACCTCACTTTTGCTGAGTCTGGCTTTGAACTCATGATCCTCAGCCTCCTGAGCTTCTGGGATTACAGGAGTGCAGCACTGCACCCGGTGAACAATGAGTTTTCATAGAACAAATGCTAAGTATTTTCCTTTTTTCTTCTTTCCTCCTCAACCCCTACTCATTTTGATTCCAGGAAACAAACAGAATCAGCCGAGCGCTGGCCCCATGCTAGGCAGGGGTGAGGCCAGGGGTGGGGAAGCTGGGCCCCTGGATGGGAAGAGCAGCAGCACACAGGTTAGGTGAGAGTGAGGGTCATGCTGGGACACGTTCTTTCCACTTGGTAGCTATGAGTGACCTCAATATTGGGACGAGGCTGTCTGAGGAAAAGTCTCCCATGTCCACCATGGGCTCCTGGTCGGAGAAAGTGACAGGGCACCTGGAGCCACAGAGTCCTCACTTTCTTAGGGCCAGGTTTATGTTTCCAGGTGATGAGATGGCGATGGGGCTCCATCTCCCTGTGCCAGTTCCCTTCCTGTGGGCTCACATGGGGAAGGGACAGGTGGCAAGGGACCGTGTCCTCCTGCCCCATTAACTGACAAGCATCTCTCCTGGATAAGAAAACATGGATTTCTTTATCTGAAGCACATGCTCGGACCCCTGCCTGCTCAAGCCAGCACCATTGCTTCTCCTACTGCACCTGCAAGAAAGCTTTCTTCAGCTGATTCTCCTTCTCTAAGGCTCTCAGAGGTCTCCAAGAGTCCTCCTGATCACAGAGGTCAGCAGCCCCCAGCCCTATTCTCCCTAATTAACTGGAAAAGGGAAGATCAGGTCATTACGGATCAGATGGTCAGGAGCACACAGGTATCCCACTTCTCGGATCCGGGTCTTGCTCCTGAGACAGAGGTTACTGCATTTTAAGGATGGGTTTTCATTTTAAACTTTAACACAAAATTTTCCTTTGTGTAATGGCTCGGATGGGAGGTGTCTCCCAAAAGTTGCTGACACGTAGTGGGTGCCCCCGACACAGCAGCGCTCAGGAACCTCCACAGGTGCAGGCTGTTGTTGCTCCCAAGTGTGATGATCTGTGATCCTCCTTCTCTTGCCAGAGGATTCTCTGACCCTGACAGAGGCAGCGCCAGCCCCTGATGTGGGGAAGAGGGGAAAAGAATGCAGATGGGAACAGGGTAGAGCCATCAGGGTGACCCCTTGAAGGCCCTTCAGCATATGAAATCAGTAGCCAATTAGAAAACTAAGCTTCAGGTGGCTTCTGATGGGGCTGGACACAGATGATAGGTACTCTGCTTCCTGTGTGTTATGGCTTGGGTGTGAGGGGTCCCCCAAAGGCTCCCAGGCGAGGCAGTGTGAGAGGGTTCAGAGGGAAATTACGGGGTTGTGAGAGCCTTAACCCAGTCAGTGTGTTAATCCCCTGGTGGGATTCACCGAGTGGGAACTAGAGGCAGGCGGGGGTGTCTAGAGGAGGTGGAAATTGGAGGGCGTGGCTTTGGTATATATTTGTATCTGGAGAGTGGAGACCTTGCTCTCTCTGCTTCCTGGTCATCATGGGAGCTGCCTTCCTCTGCCCTACTCTTGTGCCTTGGTGGTCAACCTCGCCTGGAGCCCCGAATGGAATGGAACCTGGTGTCTATGGACTGAGACCTCTATAACGGTGAGCCTCCAAGTAAACTTTTCCTCCTCTACAATTGTTCTGGTCAGGATCTTTTAGTCACAGCAGGAAAAAAAAAACTGACTAAAACACTTTGTGACCCGAAGCTCCAGACCACTACCACCAGAACTCTGTCTACCCCAGAGGTCATGGAGGGCAAGAGCACCAGGCCTGATACCATGAGAGGGGTTCCAGACAGGGGAAGGGAGCTCACAGCAGAACCTGGGCATCTTCCCAGGGGCTCTGTGGATGGTGCCCCTGGTGCTGGGCATCAGCTGCCTCAGCAGGCGGCCCTGGGGCTGTGCTGTGGAGAGCCAGGGCTGAGAGGTGGATGTTGTTCCTCCAAGGGCTCCTGTGTTGAAAACTCAGACCCCAGGTGACAGTATTGAGAGGGGTCTGGTGGGAGGTCCAGGGTCAAAAGTGATTAAGGGATCTCCCATGGAATTCTGATTACTTTGTTTTTCCCCCATTGATTCTTTTTAATTATACATGACAATAGAATCCACTTTGACATGATTATAAAAGCATGGGATATATCTTGTTCTAATTCCAAACCCAGTACCTCTTCTTTTCCTTCCCTCTCTCCACCCCTGGCTCCCTTCCCTATATTGATCTTTCTGCCATTTACCCATAGTTTGTTTTTAATTAATTTCTTATGGATGTACTCACTGTCTGATTAGAACTTGTGAGAGGATTGTTATAAAATCTGAGCATGACCCCCATCCTACCTCTGTCTGGCTCGTTTTGAGATGTGATCCTCCCCTGCTCCCACCCCACATATGCTCCCATGGCCTGCCAAGGGGACTTCACCAGAGTCTGCTTTGTGCTGCTTGGACTTTCAACTCTAAAACTGTGGACTTAGTAAACCTCTCTTCTTTATAAAATTATCCTTCCTCAGGTATTTTATTCTGGCAATGAAAAGCTGACCAATACAACCAAATTCTAGAGGTGAAACTTATTTGCCTGGCCCAGAGTGTACCTGGGATGCATGGAGTTTTGATGAAGCATACAAGCTCTACACTTCTTCACCCCAAAGTCAGAGAGAAAGAGGTCCAACCAATCTCCAGACCTAAGCAAACCATTTCTCCTAAGGAGCCTCATCTATAGCAATAGGAAATGCCCATGGGTGACCTGCTCAAGTGATTCTATGACATTTAGCACTGGTATGTAAGTTGTCCACAAAATGACCCCAACTATGATAGGCTACTTTGGAAGTCTGAAACTCATCAACACTTGACAAGCACACTTTGAATGTATCCAAGGAGAGAATGGCAGGTTCCTTGAGTCATGAAAACTTAAGTGAGTCTCATCCTCAGGGATTTCTTAGAGTGGCCATTGTGTGAGCTCACCCAACGTCTTGTTCTCTCTCCTCCCTGCCTCAGGTGCATAACCCTCCTCACCCTAGAATGTTCAGGTGGGAGGAGGCCTTGTTTAATTCCCTCATATCCCATGCACACCCAGACAGGGCAGGGGCCACGCTCAAGTTCACACAGGACTCAGAGGCGGAGAAGAGACGGGAGCATAATCCTGCTCTCCCCAGACACACTCTTCTGACCTGTCAATTCCCATCTTTCCTTTTCTGTCTCCCTTTACTGCCACCTCTACCTCCTGACCTCCACTGAAGTGGTCTTTCCTCTTCCTTCCAAAAAGCATGAGAACGGAAGGACATAAAGAAGCAGACAAATAAAAAGATGGGGAGAGGAATCAAATTAACATTTTATATGATAAAATGTGCCATTCCACATCAGAGCAAATCCCTAAAAGATGGAAAATGTATTGCCTTTGTGTTCTGCATGAAATGATTGAGGGCGCTGTGGAAGGAAGAGTGAAGACGTTCCAGACCCTCCGCCACTGTTTGTCTCCTGCATCACATGTGTGTGCAGATATATACTCATGAAGCACGAGGCTGGGGGAAGTCAATTGACCTATGTCTTCCCCAGAGAGAGACCTTCAGAGTATCACTCATGGAAGCAAAGGACTTATAACTGTTGCAGGAAGGTATAAGCCCAGCCTCCAGGGTCACATAATAAAACTCCATTATAAACAGATTTTAGGAAGACAAAGCCCAGAGAAGTGAAGACACTTGCCTAAAGCCATCAGAGGAAGTTAGTTCCAAATCCTAGGATAGAAATCTGCTCTCCATGTACTGTCCAATGGAGTGATTAGTACAGTTTAGGTATGATTTTTCCCGTGTTTTCCACTGGTGGGCACCAAAATCTTTAAAATAAAATGAAAACAGAATGGAAAAGACAGAGTAGAATAGAATAGAATAGAATAGAATGAGGTAGATGAAATTAGAAGGCAGGATAAGTGTTATTTCCCAAAGCATGTGTTTCACATGTATGCCCATGTGGGCACATGGACACACATGTATATTCACTCACATGTACACAGGTGTGTGCCCTCTGCGTCAATGGATCTGCATCACAAAACATTTGAAGGCTACTAGTTTAGCCTGGAGGTAAAGTATATAGTCCTGGTTCTCAGTAAACTTTTGGACAATTGATTTTACCTTTCTGAAATTTGGCTTTCTATAAATTGAGGATAGTGATAGAGTCTATCTAACAAGATGCAGGAAGTGGACAGACACAATCCATGTAAGGTGTGAATCCAGTTCAGGACACCATGACATTGTGACACTGTAAATGCCAACTATTAAATACACACAGGCTGGTGTAGATGTGCATGTGGGCATAGACATGGGATGTCCAGGTAGGTGTGAACATAGGGGTAGGTGTAGGGAATGTATCTACACATGCATATAAAGGATCCAAAATCCAAGGGAAATAAAAGACCCCAGCAGTCGGCCCCCATAAAGACGCCAGCTATGTGGGAGGAATCAGTGATACTAAAAGAGACACCTGTCCACGAGTAGGGTACACACCTGAAACCCATCATTCCACCATCCGTGTTCAAGTGCTGCCTGGTGCCTGCTTATATAAGCGTGTTTAAAGGGTTGGTTCCCTCCACAGGAGAATGGGCAGTTTGGGGGTCACCTGATCAAGAAGGGGAGAAGGGGAGATCCTGAAGATGAATCTCGCCTCCTTACTTACTCTGCAGGGCTTAGGGGTCACTGTCTTCCTCCATTAGCTGCTTTCTCCCAGGACAGCTGGAGAAACGAGGGACTGGGGAATTTGCTGCCTCGGGAGACCCGCAAGGGGGAGAGCTGAAGGGCAAGGATGCTGCTGCTGTCGCTGCTCCGTGGTATTTATCTATTTTCTGTTCGCGAGTAAATTCTCAGCCCCCTGAGGAAGGATGGAGTTGGGGGAAGGATGCAGAGCTTGGAATCTTTTGCATCCAGGGACGTGAGTGGGATTTTATATTTAGCGGATGACTCACCTCCAAGCTCATTAGTCACTGCCTCCCAGCTCCATTCTGGCAGGCGGGATGCTGGGGAGCTTAGTGGGGTGAGATCAGACAGGATGTTGGGAGAAAGAGTGAGAGAGCTCCGGGGGGAAGAGACTGGGAGACCCAAAGGAGAGGAAGGGAGATTAGGGCCCCAGAGCTGAAAGCACAGAGAAAGTCAGACTCAGCAGAGAAGTTCCAGGGCAGCAGGGGACACAGGCTCAGCATGGCCTCATGCACCCCGCCCCAGGGGAGGGAGAGAAGATGAGGGCAAGGCCCAGGACACCTGGATCGTTTCCAGCCCTCCAAGTGGTCATCTCTCGCTCTGCAGGATGTTCATGTGCTCAGGCCTCCTCTATGGGCTGCCCACGGCAGTGACTGTCTAGTGGACAGTCTAGCACAGTCTAGTGGCCAGAGCAGAGTGTCCCTAGGATGCATCTGGGTCAGAGGCTTAAACAGGGCAGATAAAGACAGCATTGTGAAGGATGCTCTGTGTCATGAGAGGGAAAGGAACCTGTGGGGTTTAGGGCCAAGGATCTCAGCATGGACTCGGGCCACTTGTGTCAGAAGACCTGGAGAATTCCAGCACCTTGAAGTGCTAGCCCCCATCCAGGCCCTGTTCCACCTGACTTCCTCTGGGCGGGTCCAGAGACGCTGCCCTCATGGAGTGCAGGTGCTTCTCAGGCATATTCAGGGGCAAACCCCAGGTCTACTGCTGCATTGCAGCCTCCAGAGGCTCAACTTCTAGTGGACATGGGATGGGAGCAAGCTGATGGGCTTCTCTGAGCCTCAGTTTACCATGAGAAATGTGAGGTGCCCACTTGAAAAGGATTGTTTAGATTTTTTCAATAAAGGAAAGGAATATAAAGTTAGCTTATTGTGTTTTTTTTTTCTCCAGAAGAAATCTACATACTTCTTCATAGAACGGGGTCAGGCCACGGGAGAGAAAAAACAAACCCGATCAGATCCCCAGCTTCAGCAATGGCAGGTGTTGTCCTGAAGCAGACTCCCTTTCTCACTACGGCCCTCATGGTAGGTATCTCACTGCCAAGGACAGGAGACAGAGGCTGAGCTGTATCCATGGCTGGGCAGCCATCACTAACTGTCAGGACTCGAATTCAGGCCCAGAGCCCACATGTGACAGCCCTTCCAACCATCACTTCCCTCTGTACTAGATTCCTCCAGGTCACTTAACAGACCTACCAGGCCCTTGCAAATATACTCAGGTATCAGCTTTGCCCTCAGGCCAGCCCCCTCTTCGTTCTCCCTTCTATCCATCATGCCCCTAATTTTGAAAAGGCTCCTTTAGGTTCTCCCTGGACTTTTGGCCCATTTCCTTTAATTCCTGGAGCTTTGTAAAGCTTTATAAAGTTTCTTCCTGACATTCATGGCTTTCCTGGACTCTGGGCTCCTGAGAGCCAGGGTTGTGACTTTTCACTTTTCTGCATTTGTCATAACTTAAAGATCTGTACCCAGAGAAATAGCCCTCATTGACAGGTAGACCAGCCAAGCATCGAGCGTTCTGGAAGGGCCCTAGCTAGAGCTACACAGCCCACCTCAAGTCTTTGCTGCCTTCTGCTGTCTGTAGAGGTGATTGGTGCTCCTCGTCTGCCAGGGGCAGCTGCTGGCAGGAAACGAGGGCTCACCCCTCAACACAAAGCAACAACATCCTTACTTACCCCAAACCTAGCAATGCAAGGAAACATGATTAACCCGGTTACCAGACAGGTGCTGGCCGTCCAAGTGGCTGAGGCACGACAGTGGCCTGGCATGCGGCCATCCTCCTACCTGCAAATGATAACCTTGCCCCTCGTGTTTTTAATGGTGTCCGCACCCATTGTGTCCTCACAATGGTACCCCAAGAAGCGGAGCAATCTGCCCCCCTTGGTAGGGAAGGTGCACAAACAGGGAGGGTGGCTGACCCAAGGTCACACAGCAAGTTGGTAGTTCAACAGGATTCAAACTTGGGCCCAGGACCTGTCCTCAGCTCCACCACTGGGAGTAAAGATGACCCGCAGCTCTCAGGCCCCCGCTGGGAATGGGCAGAGGGGAAGCTAGGCTGGTCTCCTTCCCCGGAGCCTGCCTGTCTGGCTCACGTCTCAAACATCCAGGCGATGGGTGCCTGTCCTGGCACTGTGCCCTGGCAACCTCACACACCTCTCTGTGCCTGATGTTGGGTGGTCTGAGCACAGCCAGAGGCAGGGGGTACAAAAAGCCACCTCATCCCCAGCCTGCACGGAGGTGGGGTGGGTCCACTGAGGTTTTTTTTCCTTTTTAATAATGTTATTATATTTTTATGCCTTTATTTTATTTATTTTTAGGTGGTGCTGAGGCTGGAACCTGGGGAGCGCTCCCCCAGGAGCCCCAGCCCAGCCCCTCCACTGATTTTTAAGATCAGTGCTGACTCCCTGCCACGGGGGAGAGACCTGGTGGGGAGCGGAGCTTGGGGGAGTCGGGCAGCAGAGCAGGAAGCAGCCCACACGGTCTGCCAAGGAGCCCCATCAGGACCCAGGGGAACCTTGGCCACGCTGGAGGGGAAGGGCACTAGACTTCAGTGTCCACAGAGCAGGAGATCAGGGGCAAACGCTGTGGCAGTCCTGAATCACCCCCACCTCAGGAATGACGGCCCAGGGACCCCTGTTTGGGGGAGAGCTAAATGACAGGGGCCAAGGAAGCCTGTCACAGGTGGTGTGTCAAGACCCACCCTGGGGCCTCCACTCAGCCTGCTGCAGCCTGCTCTCTGCCCCTGCCCCCTCTACCTGTTCCCCCCTCTCTTCCCAGCTCCCTCACACACTTGCCAGGCCAGCTCCATCCTGGGCTTTCAGAGTTCCATGTCACTCAGCTCCTATGTCACCCAGGTCCCCGAACTGGGATGAATTTTCCAATTCACATGCCACCTGCTCAGTGATGCCTTCTCTCATCTCTCCAGCCAGAAGTCAGCCCTCTCCTGGTGTGATACTGCCACCTCTCCTAAGGACATGCCACATAGCCTGAGGACCAGGTAGACATTGAAGGACTGCTCTCCTAACATGGTATTTCAGTTTTTTCTTCCCCTGCACAAGGTTTGGTATATAATAAGTGTTCAATAAATATCTGTTGAATGACACACAAAATATTATCTACATATCATTGTCCTCTTCTCCTCATATCATGATAAACATTAATCCTTCTTCCAGACTTTCAAACAAGTCAGACATTAGGTAGAACTTCCCAACCTGAGCTCAAGGTTGTAAAAGTAAGGAAACTAAGCTATATCCAAGCAAAACATTCTCACTTGGGTTATCTCAACCAATTTCCAAGTCATCCCTAGAAGATAAGACTTATCATCTCCTGTCATTGATGAGCCAAGTTGTAACCCAGGGAAAATGGTGCAACTTGACCAAAGTCCCTGTGGGGAAGTAGAGGAGCTGGAACTCGAACCCAGAACTGTTTGATGCCAGAATCTGGAATCTTCCTGATGGGCTGGGAGGCTTCTCAGATGTGAGGTTCTGGAAAGTGTCACCAAGGCAAGGTGGGGACCTCTCCCTCTTCCTCTTTATGATGGTTTTTAAGGAGGAAAAAAGACTTCCTTCCATGTAACTTAGGTCAGAGTGGGCTTGAAGGCACAATGGGTGACATGATCTCACAGACTTACCCTCTTTTATGACTCATATTTTAAGACTTTGAATCAAGTGATGGTCCCCGGGTAATGCACCCTAACAGTGAAACTGACCAAGCAGAGCATTCCTGTGGGATTCTTAAATCAGAGGTACGTGGAGTCCAAGACCGTGTGTGGGTGCTCTGGCAGGTAGAATAAAGCCACAGTTCTCTAAAGAGGTAGGTGGTGGTACACAGGAGGAAGACTCTAGTTGGTGCATAAGGAAGAAAATTCTAGAAGTGACTGACAGGGAAAGGGAGTTTGCAAGGAGTCTCTTGGAGCTGAGCAGAGCAGGGAGTGGTCCTGGGTAGTCACTGGGGGCTCTTCAGCTGTTCCCAATGTGCCCCTCAGTCTTGGCAGCAGCATCACAAGAGAAATAGAAGAGCTGCATCCCAGGGACTGGCATCCACCATCACTGGCACGTGCTCTCCTGGGGCCTGACCTGATGCCTTGTGCCTACTGCAGAGGGCACAGAACCTGACTGGTAGGTGACAGAATCAGAGGTACTTGTCCCTTGGAAAAGGGCCAAAGAGAAGCAGGTGGCCTCTTCCTGGTGATGGAGAGGAAATCTCCAGGCCCTGGAGAGGTGACCAGAGGCCTTGGCTCTGGGCGGAGCCAACTCCCTCCAGACAAGGACCATGTTGGATCAGCCTGGACCAAAAGGATTTCCCTGAGGGCTTCAGAGACCCCCATGAAACTTCCTCCCCTTGGTCCCACTTTTCTCTGGTGCCTCTGCCCATCCCTGCCAGCACCTGGCCCCTCCTCTGAAGACTTGCTGGGAGACGCTGGGGAGACCAGACCTCTGGTCGTGGAGCCTCCAAGTGCCCCTGGTCTCTGACAGCCTCCAACCTGGCCTGGCCCCAATCACCAACCCTTATGCCACAGCGGGATCAGCAGTCTCGGAGTGTCCCAGTCTAGCCCTGCGAATGCTCACGGTGCAGCCACACACCACTTCCCAATGGAGCCCCAGAACGCCCCCAGCTTTCCGGACACTCAGGTCCAGGTGGATTCAGAGCCTCGGAATCACCACCACCCTCAAACCTGACCCAGCCCGCTGCCAAGGGTCTGCACGCCAAGCAGGGTGAAAGGACTTCCGGATGCCCCAAATCAGACCGCACCAACGGTCCCCAAGCCGAACCGGCCACCGCTCCTCCCCACCCAGCCCGGGCCAGCTGCCCAGAACCAAGCTCCGCGCGACAGGCCTCAGGCCATGAATCCAGCGCGGGGGCGTGGGGACCGGGGCAAGCCGAGCCCTGCCCGGGAGCCCCTCTGCTCCACGCTCCCAAGGGCCGAGCGGGGGTTGCACTGCAGCGGGCGCCCAGCCCCCGCGAGTAGGGCGGGCCCAGGTGCCATCCGCGGCGGACGGCGGAGACCCTCGAGGCTGGACCAGAACAGTGCGCAGGCTGGAACCGCACTCACCATAGCCCGCGGGCTCGGCTCCGGCCCGGCTTGGGCTCGCGGCTCGCGGCTTCCAGCTGGCGGCTCCGGCTGGTGGCTCCGGCTCCGACTCCGGCTCTGGCTCCCAGCGCGCTGCGCAGCTCGGACGGCACGGCTAGTTGGTCCCAGCCACGCGCCTAGCTCCTTGAGGGCGAGTGCGCGGCTCTGGCACCCACTCCCAGGAAGGCGGGGCCCGCCGCGGGCCAATGGCGGGGCGCGGGAGCCCGGCCCGGGCGGCGCAGCCAATCACACGCGGAGGCCGGACTGCCCCTCCCGCCCCCCGCGAGCCCCTTAAACCTTGGCACGCCGGGAGCTCGAGGCCAGGGCTGCCTGGGGACCTAGGAGGGGCCGGCGCGGGCTCCAGCCTTGGGCTTCGGGGTGCAGAGTCCAGACCCGCCGAGACTGGCTTTGAGGGCAGGAGGAGTCGGGGAGAGGCTGTGTGGTGTCCGGTGCCGGGCGCAGGAGTCTTGGCGACCTTTGTCTCCTGCCTGGCGCCTGCACTGGAGTATGACCCAGGGCTCTGCAGCTGCGTGTGTGTGTGTGTGTGTGTGTGTGTGTGTGTGTGTGTGTGTGAGAGAGAGAGAGAGAGAGAGAGAGAGAGAGAGAGAGAGAAGGGGGGGAAGGGATGGATTCTGCATGCCTGTGTAGACAGACTCTTGCTAAATTATTAAAGCTGGCCATGAACTTGTGATGCTTCTGCCTCAGCCTCTTCAGGTGTGTACCATCAGGCCTTGTTGAAAAACTGCTAGCTTTTTTTTTTTTTTTTTTTTTTTTTTTTAGTACTGAGGATTAAACTCAGGGGCACTCAACCGCCGGGCCCCATCCCCAGCCGTATTTTATATTTTATTTAGAGACAGGGTCTCACTGAGTGGCTTAGTGCCTTGCTTTTGCTGAGGTTGGCTTTGAACTCAATCCTCCTGCCTCAGCCTCCCATGATACTGGGATTATTGGCGTGTACCCCTGTGCCTGGCCAAACTTATATCTCACTTTTTCTATATAGCAGGAAGAGAATGTAGAATGTTGGCAATTTTGAGGGCATATAAGTGATTATTTGGGTAATGAATAGTTACAGAATTGTGTGTGTGTGTGTGTGTGTGTGTGTGTGTGTGTGTGTGTATGTACATGTGCTGGGGATGGAACCCAGTAGGTCTGACCACTGGGCTACATCCTCTTTAGAATCTGAATGAGCCCCAGGGACAAACACTATCTTGTAAGGGACATCTGTCCAGGGGCAGCGACCTCCAGCCTTCTTTCCTGAGATAGATAAGGGGATTTTAAGGTGGGGGTGGAGGAGGCCCCAATCCCTTTTGCAGCCTCCTCTTCGCATAGATCAGGGAAATCCCAGTGCTTGGGTGGGCAGAAGCCACCAGCTTTCTCCTAGGTCATGAGCCCGACACACCCCAAACCCCACAGTGTTTTGGAGGCACCTTCTCTGAGTCCAGCAAGCCCCAGAGGTAAGCCCTCCTGCAGGACTGCTTCTGTGACTCTTGCAGAAAGCCACGCCTCATCCTGGGGCGGATGTCACATCTGGGATGTGACCATGCCTGGGCCACCCTGGCCATCAGCTGCCCTGGGTGACAGGTGTGTGCTGTTGGTGGCTTCTTTTCCTTCTGTTTAGAAGCGGACCACAGCTGATATGACATCTGACACTAGAGCCCTGCGTCTTGCTGGTCTTGATTGATGTTGCCTAATGCAGACTGGAGAGCGGCCAGGGGGCTCTGCACTCACCAGGTGCTTTGAGCAGAGGAGCACCCCAAAGAGGAAACCCATGACCTCCACAAGAGGCTTTGCAGAGATCCAGGAAACCCAAGGGTCTTCCTCTTTGCTCAACCCTTTCAAGTCTCTCTCTGCAAGCTTTGGTTTTGACCGACCGCTAGACTCCTGCATCCAGCCACCACTCATTGATCCACTCTCAACCATGCAGACTGCCTCAAATAGTCATTTGCCTACACTCATAAAAATCAGTTTGTCTCCTTGTGTTTTAGAATTAAAATGTGGTCACTCCCTGGATCCTGAATTTGACCTTAATATAAACTACAATTTGGGACCATCTTGAGGATGCCGATCACTTGGTTCACAATTTACATTTGTTGGAAAAAAATCTGCAAGTTTGTGCATTCCCATTACCACTTAATGTGAGTGTTAAGTTCAGGTTTACTCCATTCTGTGTACCCTATTCACCCAAAGGGGAAAACCTCTCCCGTAATGGCGAAAATTTATTTTGAAGGTTACAGGGACTGTGATTTACCACTTCAACTGCATTTTTTCTGAAGCTTCTCTCTCCAACAAATCCATTCCAGTTAAAACAGCCATCAGCAGTTATGCAGTAAATGAGGGCAGAGGCAAGACCTGAACCCAGGACTTCTGAACCGAGGACTTCCGTCTCTAGAGCCCATGTGCTGATTCCCTAGAACATTTCAATTCTTTTTTCCTTTTGGAGACGTACTGAGGACTAAATCCTGGGGTGCTTTACCATTAAGCCACATCCCCAATCCTTTTTACTTTTATATTTTTGAGACAGGGGCTCACCAAGTTGCTGAGGCTAGCCTGGAACTTGCGATCCTCCTGCCTCAGCCTCCTGAGTGGCTGGGATTACAGGCGTGTGCCACATCAGACTAGAGCACTTCTAATAGTGAGAAGATGTGCTTCCTGCCGTGGAGAGGCCCATCTGTGTCCCATCTCACTCCTGATTAGTCAATGACATAACCTTCTGCTGGACAGCTATGTATAACCAAAGACAGATTGGCGCTGCCGTCCAGGCTCCTGCTGCCTCATGCCATCCCTGCGATCCTTCATTTTTCACAGAACCAGCAGCCAAGACCAGGCCCAGCCCGGCCCCAGGCACTGCCCAGTGTGTCCGTTCCCAAGCAGGTCCCAACAGAACGAACGGGCAGATGTTCACTACTGGGAAACACGAAAACAGCAGACAGATGTAGCTCCACTCGCAAGACCCTGGGGTTATTCCAGCCCCCCCAGTTTAAAAATAAATAAAAGCAGAAGAGAGCAAATGCCAAGGAGCTTGCATTGTTCAGCCTGGAAATGGAAACTAGGACCAGGGGTGTGGCCTAGGGGCAGAGTTCCCACCCAGCAGGTGTGAGGCCTTGGATTTGAGCCCCAGCCCTTCAAAAGGAAACCAACATTGGCACAGACAAATTAGAATAGAACCAGCAAATAGCAGAGGAGGGCTCTGGGCTGCAGGTTTAGCTCAGGTCCAGACCTGCCTAGCATGCAGGAGGGCGGGATCCATCTCCAGCACCTCCCCCTGCTGGCCCACAAGGTGGTGCAGGGTCTGAGTATTTCTAACCATTGGAAGTGAGTGGGGGAGGGAGGGACTGGCCTCCAATGATCAGCAATGAGCTTGCGTTCTGTAAGAGCACCCTTAGCCTTGGGTGGCAAGGCATCAGGGTCCCTGGGCCCAGAGTTAGAAGTCCACCTGGACTGGGGGCAGAGTCCTGGACTCTGCACTCGGGTCACCCAGATTGCTTTGAACCCTGGGCTTCTTCAGAGAAATTGACTACAGATGTGTTCTGGGGTGTTCCCAGCCTTGGAGAGGATGGAGAGTCAGGCTCCTGATGACCCGGTGACCCAGTGAGCTCCTAGCACGTGCCAAGTACTTTCCATACAGTTTTCAAATCTCCATGCCAGACTGGACCGACTGGTCATTCTTGGCTCAGAGACACTGGTGTTCACAAGAGAAGCCATGTGCCCAGTGAGACCCAGACTAAGAGCTCTGGGTGGGATGGGCAGGAAGATTTTCAGCGGTCCCCTGGTATCCACAGGATATTAATTTTTTTTTTCTTTTTTGGTACTGGGGATTGAACCCAGGGAGTCTCTACCACAGAGCCACACCCCTAGCCCTTTTGCTTTTATTGGGAGACTGGGTCTGCCTAATTGCTGAGGCTGTCCTTGAACTTGAGATACTCCTGTGTCGGCCTCCTGGGTCACTGGGATTACAGGCGTGTGCCACCACACTCAGCCCTCCCTTTATCTTTTAATTTTGAGCCTGATATAAGAGGTTGAGCCTGGTATAAGGGACTGAGCCGGGCACTTTACCACTGAGCTACAGCCCTGCTCCGAGGAATAGAATACGCAGGAGGATGTCACCCTGGGCCCTGGGGAGGAGCCTAACACACCTGGCAGGCTGGGCTTCCTGCCCCTTGGGAGCCACTGTCATGTAGGAAGCTCAGCCCTCCTGAGACCACCAGGCTGAGAAGGAGGCCCTGAAGGGCATCAGGCCACACACAGAAGAGGACCAGAGGGCGCTGAGGTACATACCAGCCACTCAGGAGGCTGAGGCAGGAGGAACACAGGTTGGAGGTCAGCCTTAGCAACTTAGCAAAACCCTGTCTCAAAAAATAAATAAATAAACAAGGACTGGGGAAGCAGCTCAGCCATAAAGCACCCCTGGGTTCACCTCATACCAAAAAGAGACCTCCTGAGGGGAGGTCCTACTCATGGGAGCAGAGACGTTGTTCCTGATGTGCCTCTCAAATTCCCGAGCCAGGAACACTGAGCAACGGTTCCAGATCTACATGGCCCAGCTCAGGTGTGTCCTACGGCCCTGGACAGCTGGAACATCCCAAGTCGTAATCTAAGCCAAAGTCCCATCTTGGCCTCAAAGAACTGGTGGGGCTGGGGCGGTGTCTAGGAGGTACAGATGCAGAGTGCTCACCCAGCCCTGCGAGGCCCTGGGCTTTGGTCCCAGTTCTACAAAAATCCATAAAACAAAACCAGGCGCCAGGTGGATCTTAACAACTGGATCCCACACTTCCTGCTGAGAAGCCTCCAATCCCTCTAGGTGTTTCCGTTACTCTTGGAACAAATCCGAGCCCTTTCCCATGGCCTCTGAGGCCTTGCAGAGAGACCTGTCACCTCTCAATGCACCGCCCAGGGACAAAAGTAGCTCCAGAATATGCCAGGCCTTTCTTGCCCGGGGCTCTTCTCCTTCCCGCCAGCCTTGCCTGGAGAGGGTGGGTCAATTACCAGGTTGAGATGACTTCCTAGGTCCACTAGAACCTCCTGCCTGACCCTGGGCTTTTCTTTTTTCTGTCCTAGTTCCTGAGCCGGTTATGACCACCTCTGGCCCCAGCTCTGGGAACACAGCAGGTGCCGAAATCCAGGTGCCTGGGCCTCAGCAGATGCTCACTGAGAGAATGCAGCTGCGCTGATAGGGACTCTCAGTGTGCTCCTGAGAGGCAGGGGCTGGTGTGGGTGGAGGGGAGACAAGGTAAAGGGTATTTCCAGGGCATCCGCTCAGCAAACTGGCTTAAGAAGATTATTAACAAATATAAGCTGGGGCCTGAAGCCAGAGAGCAGCTTTGACCACCAGCCCTCGGAAGGCCGATTTTTCATGTCTGAAGCCGCAGAGGGTGAAAGGAGATTTGGGAGCAAGAAATGGGGGTAAAAGCATGGATCCCTATCATCATGGCTGCCATCACCTAGAGTCTTTCAGTGTCAGGGTTCTTCCTACAGGGGCATTTCCCAGGCAACGCTGAGCCCCAGACAGCACCAGGGCCCTTTATCCTAAAAAAGCATCGTCTAAGGAACAGTGACATTTTAAAGAATGTTAGATAACAGTCAGGCATGGTGGTACATGCCTGTAATCCTAGAAACTGGGGAGGGTGAAGCAGGAGGATTGCAGGTTGGAGGCCGGCCTCAACACTTGAATTGAGCAAGACCACAGCAATGTGTTAAGACCTTGTTTAAAAATAAAAAATAAAAATGACTGGGGATAAAGCTCAGTGGTAAAGGGCCTCTGGGTTAAATCCTTCATACAAATAAAAGTGGGTCAGATAACAGTTTTCAGTGGTGGCTCTTTTGGACTAATTTATGCTCTAGGCCCTAACACACTAGACTGAAAATCAAAATGTAGTAACCCATACTATACTCAAACAAAAATTAAGCTGATATAGGATCTTTGTAGGAATCAGGATAGAAAGAAGACAAAACTTGAATTCCCAAAGAGTCCATTTCAATGGCATGACAAGTTTTTTTTTTTTTTTTTTTAAAGATGGACACAACACAATGCCTTTATTTATTTATTTATTTATTTTATGTGGTGCTGAGAATCGAACCCGGGTCCTGCTGGGTGCAAAGCGGGCGCTCTACCTCTGAGACACAATTCTAGCCCCACATGACAAGTTTTAATCCTTATCTTTTTTGTGCAATCAAAAATTTAATGAGAGGGATGTGGATGTTGCTTTGTGGAACAGTGCTTGCCTGGCATGCATGAAACCGTGGGTTCAATCCCTGCTTAAAAAAGAAAAATTACTAAAAAAATACTATTTTTTAAAAATGTGTACTGTAGATGGATCCCAGCAGTGCTTTACCACTGAGCCACATACCCAGCTCTTTTTATTTATAATTTATTTATTTATTTATTAAAATAAATGACACAGGCTTTGTGCCACCTGAGTCTTTTTTTTAATATTTATTTTTTAGTTTTTCAGCGGACACAACATCTTTGTTTGTATGTGGTGCTGAGGATCGAACCCGGGCCGCACCCATGCCAGGGGAGCGTGCTACCGCTTGAGCCACATCCCCAGCCCTCTTTTTATTTTTTATTTTGAGACAGGGTCTCACTAATTTTCCCAGGCTGGCCTTGAACCTGCTATCCTCCTGCCTCAGCCTCCCAAATTGCTGGGATTATAGGCTTGTGCCACTGTGCCAGACCAGCAAACTACTCTTTTTACTATTTTTTACTATTTACTTATTTTAACTAGATTAACTTCTTGCTTCATGAAGCTCCATAGGATGGAAGAAAACTAAGTCCAGTATTTAAAATATGTTTCACTTGATTCTAGATGTAAAAATAATTTAAAATTTAAAAGAATTTCTGAAAAATCAGTCTGTTTAGAATCATAAAAAATTGAACATATGTATATGGAACACATTTAAATGAGCATGTAAATAATTAAATTATTATTAAGTTTAATTTTTTTTTTCTTTTGGATACTAAGGATTGAGCTCAGGGGCACTCGACCACTGAGCCACATCCCCAGTCCTGTTTTGTATTTTATTAGAGACAGGGTCTTACTGAGTTGTTTAGTGCTAAATTGCTGAGGCTGGCTTTGAACTTGCGTTCTTCCAGAATGCTAGGCAAGCATTCTAGAACTGAGCCACACCCCGGGTCCACCTCCCTGTCTGTACCTGTGTTTTGGGGACTGTGATTGGCCCTCTCCCAGCCCATTTCTTGAGGAGAATTCCCATTTTAAGCTTCCCTCCTTTGTGAATGGTGGTCAGAGGATAGGGGAATTTTTTTTTTATTTCTCATTTATTTCTGGATATCTCTTTTTCTTTCTTTTTTTGGTGATTCTGGGGGTTGAATCCAGCACCTTCAGTATGCTAGGCAGGCGCTCTACCGCTGAGCTGCATCCCGTGCCCTGTGGTACCTTGGTTTATAAAAGAACGAAATTTCGGTATTGCCAAATGTGTTTATCTTCTTTATGTTTTTCTTTTTGTGGTTTTTAAAAGGTGGCTTTGCTGGTATGAGGTTGTGGCTCAGTGGTACAGCGCTTGCCTAGCTCATGTGAGGCTCTGGGTTCCATCCTCAGCACCACATGAAAGAAATAAAGAGGAACTGGGGTTGTGGCTCAGGGGTGGAGCACTCGCCTAGCATGTGCAAGGCCCGGGTTCAATTCTCAGCACCATATAAAAATAAAAAAATTAAAAATAAAGGTATTTTATTTAAAAAAAGAAAAAGAAATACAGGTATTGTGTGTCCAATTACAGTAACAATAAATGCTAAATAAAGGTGGCTTTGCTAATCCAAAGTTATAAACAGATTGTTATATTTTATCTAATACATTTATAATTTTAGTCTGTTTAGGTTTCTAATGCATAGAGAACTTACTGATGTACACAGTAGGAAGGAATTCCATCTAAATTCATTTTTTCTCAAATGAATCCCCCAACACCATTTATTAAATGGTTCATTTCTCCACTCACGAAGAGCTTCCTCTATCTTACACTAATTCCTATATATGTGCAGGGTTGTCTCTGGCTTCTGGTCTATTCCAGTTTGGTACCTGTTCCTAACCTACAGCAGCTCTCATTTACCATTGCTTTATAAATATTTACATATGGAATATAGCTCCTTTGTTGTTTCAAATTTTTTTTTTCAGAATTGTCCTGATTGTGCTTTTTCCCTTTCATGTGAAGCAGCTCGTCAAATTCTATGCAAAATGATCTTGGGGTTTTGGCTGAGAGTACGCTGAAATCACACATTAATTTTGGGAGAGCTGGCATTGAATATTACATTGGAATTTTCTGCCCACCGGCAGGGTGCTCAAGGGTATTCTCTGACGGTCTTTGGTAAAGTTTGTCAGTTTTCTCTTCTGAGGTTTTCCAAGTTCTGGTTGGGCTCTTCAGTGGACCAAACTCTTTACAAGTTTAAAGTCTGTCCTAACCCCCTGCTCCCACACCCTTTCAGAGGCCTCTGCAGGCCCTTCTGCTTACACAATTGTTACAGATTGCTTACTTTTTCCAGCTGTTCCCAAGTTACATCCTGTATGTTTCCACATGTGTCGGGTGAAGTCTGAAGGGCCAGGCTGGGGTTTCAAGTCCTGCTTGGGGGGGAGAACAAGGTTGGGCGAGGATCTAGGAAGATGGGAACGGCAAGGGGCGCTGGGACCCCAGCCGGGGGAGGAAGGAGCCTGTCCTTAGTCCCTGGGAGGTGGCCTGTCTGGAGGGAGGGCATCTGAAGGCCCAGGGCTGGGGGAAGGGTGGCTAAAAGCTCCCTTCTTGGGAAAAGGGTGGGCAGCAGCCAGCTCCTCCATCCTGTGCCTTCATGTGTGTG
Organism: Ictidomys tridecemlineatus; assembly: GCF_052094955.1. Taxonomy (NCBI): domain Eukaryota; kingdom Metazoa; phylum Chordata; class Mammalia; order Rodentia; family Sciuridae; genus Ictidomys; species Ictidomys tridecemlineatus. The sequence goes on from NW_027524358.1 coordinate 84,199, forward strand.
TGTGTGTGTGTGTGTGTGTGTGTGTGTGTGTGTGTGTACGCGCATGCGTGTTCTGCACACGTGGCATCCCTGGGGCATTCTGTTTCTAGCGGCTTCTCATGTTTTCCAAGAGAGTGGCCTGGGCTCAGAACCCAACTCAGCCACTTCCTGCCCTGCAACCCAGTGTCCCCAAATGACACCTCCTCTGAGCATCAGGGCTGAGAAATTCTCTGTCCCACAGACTGTGAGCTCCAGGGGAGGTGGGTGAGAACTCTTGCACATGGCTGCACTCCAATAGGCACGTGACTCATGGCAGGTCTAAACAGAATTCATGCATCCATCCTGCTGGGGAGGGGTGTGCCCTCTGTGCAGAGAACATTCCAGCCTGAAGGATAAAAGGGACCCAGAGCCTCAGTGGGAAAGGGCTTGGCCTGTTTGGGCTCCAGAAAGAAGCTGGAGGCCTGGGGTGTGGCTCAGTGGGGCGCTTGCAGCCTGAGGCCTGGTTAATCCGGCACTGCCCCAGACAAAACAAACAGGACACAACAGGGTCAAACACAAGAGGTAGGAGCCAGTGACAGAGAGGGACCTGCTCTTTTAACAGGCTGCTCTCCTTAGGACAAGAGGAGGAGGGGAGGGGGCTCTCCCAGCTGCCCCGGAGAGAGACACTGGGGCCTATGGGCCTCGCAGGCCCCTTCGCACCTCATGGGGACAATCTGAGCTCAAAGCATATCACTCTCTCTGGCATCCTCACTGTCGCCCATACCTGACGGTTACAAAGACAGAAGAAGAGAGTACATTGTAGGTCTTATAGCCAGAGAAACAGAGAAATGACCTACTCCTTTTAAAGACAGGTAGAGTCAGGCTGGGCTTGGTGACCCACACCCGTAACCCCAGAGACTTGGGGGGCCAACACCTCAATTGTCGTGTAGGCCACCGTGTTTGTGGTACCTAGTTACAACAGTCCTAGTAAACTAATACCCTCTGGAAGGAGAGGAAAGCCTGTGTGAGCCCCCCTCCATGCAGACCTGAAGCTTCCTAGAGGAGGTGATGGTGAATGGGGCACTGAAGGATGGTAGGAGTTCACCAGGTGGGGAAGTCAGAACATTCCAGGCAGCAGGAAGAACACATGTAAAAGCCAGCGGAGGCTGTTTTTTGGACCTCTTTGAATTTCCTGCCTGCCTTGCCCAAGCATCTGAGATCCAGAAACTCTTTTGCTCTGAGATAATGAAAAGATGACGTTGACCAGGGAGCCCCTTGGGCCCAGGCCATGAGATGCATCATTCTCACGGGTAGGGGGTGCATACAAGCCTGCCCATGAAGCCCGGCTGGCTGTGGGGGTGCCGGCTAGGTGGGTGCAGGCAGGAGGAAGCTCCAGCTGTTCCTCAGGGTCCAAAGCCTCTTCCTAGTGAGGCTAGGGTGGGCCGCTCTGGGCTGGCTGGGGCTTTCTTGTGGTTCCAAAGGATGCACAGCATCCTGGAAGGACACTCAGACACAAGTGGCTCTCGATACAAGTACTTTATTTTAATTACAATAGTGCCACACAAAACTACAGTAGCACGAAACATAATACAAAAAATAGATTCCCACCTCCAAACCCCACACCCATGTGCCCACAGAGAAGCAAGCCCGAGGCTCCCCTGGTCTTGGGAGTGCAGCTGCCCATCTCCCCTTGGCCTTGACACTGTGGAGGGGCAATGGGAGTGGGGACGCTGCCTCTGCGTGGGCCTGGACTTCTCCCCCTGCCCCGCACATTTTGACGGGGAGTGCCATCTCCATTCCCTCTGGCTAGACTCCAGCCCAAGACACTTGTGTCTGGCTGGTAGTAGTGACAGTTTCCTGGACCACCCTTCCTTGGGGAAGGCAGGAGGGTGGGGCGGCGGAGGCAAAGGGAGGCGCAGGGACGGAAAAGGCTCACCTCCCAGGTGGCTGGCTCTAGCTCCTTCCCTGGTTCCTTCTTTTCTTTCTTCCAAAGAGCTCCCAGGCCTTGAACTTGTTTGTGAGGAACAGGGGCCTCACCTGGAGCCCACTCACAAGCCTCCTGCTGACCCGAGCTGTCTGTGCCTCTTGGACAAGGCTTCCTCGGTAAGGGGCGCGCCATGGGGCAGGGCCTGGTCTCTCCACAGGAGCTGCTGTGCGGCTGCAGTTGGGTCCACCTACCTGGTGAAGCCTGAGCATCCGCTGTTGGAAGGAGCTGTGGCCTCTAGGAAGGGGTGACCTTCTTGGTCTCTTGACTTCATGGGCCAGACTGCGCTGAGGAACCCTTCCCTTAGCCTCCTGTCTAAGGAGGGGAGCCTGTCCAGCTGCAGGGGCCGTCCTGATCTAAACCAGGGGGCCTTGATGGCTGGAGCGCAGGGTGAGGGCAGCAGCATCTACCTTCTACTACCCAGGGCCACAGTCCTGCAGGCCAGAGCTCCTGGGGGCTGAGGGGTGGCCCTGTGAGCATCAGGAGTGGGAGTATGGCCTTGGGTTCTAATCAGGACACTTGGGGGCTCCACTGAGGAGGCCAGGAGCCGCTGGGGCAGGGGTCATCTCCTCAGCACGGCCCAGGCCGCAGCCTCAGATAAGGCACTAGAGAACTGGTCTGGAAGCTGACCAGGCTGGGGGCTGAGGACGGAGCTCAGGGGAGGATCTGGACCCTTCTGGAGACAAGAACGGCAGTCTCTTTCCTCCTTCCCTTGGGGGAGAGGGATCCTGCAAGGCAGAGCCCAGAATGGCTGGGTTGGGGGGTTGCTACAGAGAAGCAACACGTCCCACGGGGTGACCCGAAGAGGAAGGGCCAAAAGAGAAGGTCTATGGGCAGCTGCGTGCATCTGGTGCTGGAGGGCCCTGTGCTCCAGATTCAGGGCGCTTGGGTGCCCTCAGACTATGCTGGGGACCCTGACCTGGCTTCATCTGCCATAGCCATGAGTCCCTGCTGTGAATGTGGGGCTGAGATCTTCCTTGTTGGGGTTTCCATGGTTGAACTCTGGGGGCAGGGGCAGCAAGCTGAGAGCAGCTGGCCCTGAACTGGGCCTCTGCCTGGCTCCCACATTTCCTGTCTGTGGGTGGCCATGCAGTAGTCACCACAGTCAGAGGATTTGTTTAGTGGCCTGGGGCAGGTGTGTATGTGTCCCTGCCTCAGCCCAGCCTTGCAGTGAGGGGGTAAATCAGTGAGGCTTTCTTGTCCACAAGTTATTTAGGAAAAAAAAAAGAAAACATAATAAATATAACAATCCTTCATGCAAAAAAAAGTGTTTTAAATGCATTTTTCCCTGAAGATTTCCAGTGTATTCCACAATGTTTAAAAAATAGTTCCCCCAAAAAATATATCTTAAAGCATTTGACACAGTGGTAATTGTGGTCTATGTGGTGCTGGATGTGGGCGAGGGGGCTGTGTCCCCTGGCCCTTGTCACTGTGGGGACCAGGCCTGGTGAGCCACCAGCCCGATACCCAAATGCCCGCTGGAGCTGGTGCACGCTGGGATGCCGGTCTGCACAGGGGAGCAACTCGGGTATGTGAAGGACCCCCACCTGGCCCAGTGCCGGCTGCAAACCCTCCAGTTCGGGGAAGGGTCCCTGGGCGGCCAAGGGGCTGGAAGGAGGGGCGGACTCGGCAGCCTCCCCTCGGGGCTCGTCCTCAGCCCCTTTCTCTCCTCTGTCTTGGCTCTCTGTGCTCTGCCCTTTACCAGACTTCACATTTGTGACGAGGGTTCATGGGTGACCCAAGGGGGCAGTGGAAGTGTTCTGAGAACTCTTTGGAATTGGAGAGGGAGCTGATGACCCTGAAGCGGGAGGGGCTGTGGGGGTCGGTGATGAGGCCTTCGTGGGAGCTCTCGGGCATACGGACAGAGCACCAGACCTTTGAGGGAACAAGGGGGAGAAGCTGGGGTCACTGTACAGGGGTGGAATGAGCCCTCGCCTGGTGCTCACACCCCAAGAAGTCAGGAAGGCCCGTGGGTGGGTTGGAGGGGAGGCTGGTGTGCGCCCGTGCCCCTCTCTGACGCAGGTGTCACCGAGCTGTGTCTCTTCAGCCAGAGCCGGGTCTCTGTCTGATGCCAACGTACCAGGCTGGGATTCTGCCCAAACTCTACTTTACAAATCTTGGATTTAGTCCAGATCTCCTCTTTCCTGGGCAGGACACTCTCTCGAGAAGCAGCTCTGGGAATCAACTGAAGGCCAACTCAAGTGCCGACCTGATGGGTCTTGATTTCTTTCTCCCCCGGTTCTGGGGACCGAACCCAGGATTGCTCTCTCACTGAGCTACATCCCAACCCTTTTCATTTTCTATTTTGAGATAGGGTCTTGCCAAGTTGCTGAGGCTGACCTCGAACTTGTGATCCTCCTGTCTCAGCTTCCCAAGGAGCTGGGATTATAGGCATGCATTACCGTGTCTGGCTATGTTAAGAAGTTTCTAGAACCCCAGAACCAGGAGGGGCCTACTCCACCACATACAGGATACTAGTATTTTTTCTTTGCCCTTCCTTGAATCTCTCTAATGACAGGAAGCTCACCTCCTCACAGGGTAATGACCTGAAGATGGTCTGATGAGTCAGGGAGCTGGTGATCGGAGGGGACCTATACCTGTTCCCCTAATGAACTCACCTGTGCAAACCCCAGGAAGAAGAGCTGGTCATTGGTAAGACCCAGCATGGGCAAGGTCTGCTCCTCCCCATTCTTCTTTACCCAATTCTGGTAAGCCTGGGAGGAGAGAAGGCCAAAGGTTGAGGGCAGCCAAGACACAGGGGCGAGGGGCTAGTGTGCAGGCCGGGGCTGGTTTCTGGGGTCTGGGCCTCGGCTCAGCCTGGAGGATCCCTCCTCTTTCTCTGCTCCCTCCCTAAGGGGGAGTACAATTGACCCCAAGGCCTAAAACGCCATACAATGCTGATGGCTCTCCAATGTGCACTTTGGCACCAGCCTCTTCCCTGATCTGGATATTCAACTGCCTTAGCAGGACACCCAAGGTCACATCCAACTCAGCATGGCAAAGAAGGAATAAGTCACACACACACGTACCCTCACCAGACCTGCCACCATACGATGGCACCACCACCCTCCTAGTTACTCAGGCTCAAAACCCAGAGTGCCCCCCAACTCTTCCAGCCAAGTCAAACACCCCAAATCTGACCCTCCTCACCCTTCCCCCTGTTCCACAGGGCCTCTTGCCTGGTTAACTACACAACAGCTTCCAAAGGGTCGCCCTGACTCAGAGGAACCAAGGACACAAGCCTGGTCCCCTCCTCATGTGGCAAACCATCTAGGGTGAGTGTTGGCAGACCTCCTCTGTGAGGGCCGGAGTAGATGTTTCAGCTTTGGGGCTACCAGTCCCTGTTGAACTATCCTCCTCTGCGTTCAGAGTGCAAAAGTAGCCACAGGCAACCTGTGGACACAGTGTGGCCAGGTCCCCCAAACCTACAGGGACAGGCTGGGGCTGGATTTGCCCATGGGCTGCGGGCTTGCAGACCTGCCTTAAAGAAGGATTTATATCATGTCTCCTGTTTGACCCTGTAGTGGCTCCCACTGTCACCAGAATAGAACCAAGCTTCTTTCTCAGTGACAGAGGCCCTTGCTTTCTACTCCTTCCACCACCCCCTGCCCCTGGCCCTTTTTCCTTGGTGAGTTGCCAGGCTGCCTCTTGGGCTGGGACCTGTATGAGAGTCACTTGCTTTCACCTCTGGCTACCTGAGGGTGCAGGTCAGGGGCTCAGAGCCAAGCCAATGAGCTCAGATGGTAGCCACTTACTCTAGACTAGGATCAGAACCCAGAACTGGCTCTGTGCTCAGTGCCCAACTGGACTCTGCTGCCCTACCTGGCAGTGGGTTCCCCCTCAAAGGTAAGAAGGGGCCAGTTCTGCAGGTGGACCCCACCCTGGCTCTCTCCCGGGTCTCTCAGGCAGGTGGTCTCCGAGCAGAAGGCCTTGGGCACCCGCCTCAGGCTCTGCATCCACAGTCATTGCTCTCGTCCTCCCCACCCCCACCGACAGATGAGGAAACTGAGGCACATCACTCCTGCAGTTTGCCAGGCATCTCTACGCTGACCTACTGATGAGGCATCTGGACAGATGTGGACCTGGACAGATGCACAGGGGGAGCAGACCCACCCGATAGGCCCCCTTCAGGCCCCCGTTGTCTGCGATGTTCTCCCCAAGGGTGTGGCGGCCGTTCATGGGCTCCCCATTCACGCTGTAGCTGCTATACTGCTCCACCATGCACTCCGTCTACTGCTTGAAGGCCTCCACCGAGGAGTTCTTCCACCAGGGCCGGAGGTTCCCGTCCTTGTCATACTCCCGCCCTGTGGTCAGAGTGCAGGAGTGGCACCGTGGGACCTGTCCCTGCTATCGCTCTTCTTCCCTCCCAGTGACAAGTGGGTTCCTCTGTCTGACCCCCACCCTCCAGCCTGCACAGGGACAGGATGCCCATCAGCTGGCCAGAGGACGGGCCAGACCGAGTGGGAGAGGGTGGGGGAAAGTGGCCAGGCAGGCGGCCGAGTGGCTGTGCAAAGGCTTGAGGCGCGGGGTGGATCTCCACTGGCCAAGGGCCTCGGATCCCAAGGAATGGAGGCCAGCAAGGGGCCAGTGGAGTTGACAGAATCAGAAGCACATGACAGGCCTGGTCTCCAGGGTCTCTGCCACTTCCTTCTTGTCCCCAAGAGGGGGCAGTTGAGGAAGACCCTGGACATTAGCTGCTGAGGAGGGTGTGACTTCCACATCTCTGATTCCCACTTTCCACCGAGCACCCAGCACCCTGCAGAAGGTGCTTGCTATAGTCTTCACACGATCCTCTCCACCCCCACCTGGATCTGTTGCACCCATTTTGCAGATAAGGAGGCTTGGAGAATGATGTAACTTGCCGAGTTGAGAGCATTTGGCAAGCGGCTGAGCCAGGGTTTAGACTCTGGTCCTTCTCTCCAAAGCTAAGTCCCAGGGAGCAGAGGCAGTGGGGCTAAGAAGCTGATGGGCTCTGTCTGGAGGGACCCCAAGGAACCTGTATGTTGATTATCAAAAGCGTGAGTCAGCTCATGGCCCACAACGACACCAATGCCACCAAAGTTTAAGGCCCTGGAGGGAGAAACGCAAAGTGAGAACAAGGCCTCTGGCTCCTGCCCTGTCATGTGGCCCTCACTTCTTGGGCCTGAGATGTAGCAGAGTCTCTCGGGGCTCTGTGGGACACAGCCCTGGAGACAGTGAGAGGCTGGGCAGTCTAAGGGAGCCAGCTGTGCCCTGTGGGTGACATGCACGTGCTGGACACTCTAGAGGATCACTGTCCCCTCCCACAGACTAGCAGTTAAGCTTTAAAGCAAACGGAGCCTGGGAATGGGCCAGCATCTCTTCCCAAGCTCCACACGGTCATCCCAGGAGTCCAGCTTCTAAGACAGTGCCCTCACCCGCCAACTCCTTGGCTGTGACTGCTCTAAGCCACCGTCACAGCAGTATTTCCCACATGGGGCTCTTGACTGCACAACTGTGCCATGTTCCCTGGTTGCAGGAGCTTTCGGCCCCAGAGACCCCTGGAGGGAAAGCAGGGGACGGGGGATGCTGCGCTCTGCACCCACGACGCTGCAATTCTAGGCCACCTTGCCACCGGGGCGCAGATGGCTCAGTAAGATGGCTGTCAGGGTCAGCTGCAGACACAGGGCTGGCTAAGGGGCGGGGAACCCATCGGGGCACCAGTACCAGAGATGGCCTACTTGGGCGAGGAGCGGGTGTAGAAGGGCGCCTGCAGGATCCCAACCGGAAACACGATCTCATTCTTGGTAGGCAAGTAGTAAGCATTCACCATGGGCGGGGTCATGCTCCACCTGCAAGCAACAGGTGCGAGAGAGCCCAGGAGGTGGGCGGAGTGGAACTCCAGTGGGTTCTCCTTGACCCCGGGCCCAAGTCAGCACAAGGACATCGGGCAGCACTGTTTCTGAGGGGGAAACTAGAAAACACCTGAATGTCTATAATCAGAGATGTCACCTCAGAGGGTGCCACACCAAGGCGCTCACAGACAGCAAGAGGGACCATCAGATATTGAACTGAGGTTATTTTTGAGGCTTGAAATGTGTCTAGAAACTGTTCTAAGGTGTGGTCTGTGGACAGTCCCCAAGATCCTCTGGTTTATGATGTCAAAACTATCTTCATTATAACATTGAGACACTTTGCCTCTGCCACGTGTTGAGATGTGTATCATGGTACAAAAGCAACTGTGGATGACACTGCTGCCACCTAGGCAGGGAGCCAGGCAAGTCCTAGCGGCCACCTCTCCTTCCCCAGAAGGTGCTCCAACCAAAACAAACCAGCCAGTCATTTTCATTGACAACACCCAGGAAAAAGTAGCCTAACTATTAATTCCATTAAATCTCGGCCCCCAAGTACCAGTCTTTAATATCCCTTGTGACCAATGGGGAAATACCCACGTGGTGCTTCAGGCCTCTCTCATCCTCTTTGGATGACTGACCAGCCATGGAATTTTGGACTTGGGCAACTAGGCAGACATGTTCTTGAAAATGAAAAGGGCAGCTTAGCACCTCAGGGGAAAAATTCACATTTTGTCATTTATTACCAATGATAAAAATCTGAGGTTTCAAAAAAACTAAAGTTTTAAAGAAAAATTATAATTTTGGAAAACTTGTATTGACCATCATGAATTTGATAGTACTTTAAGACTTTTCTCAGGAGGTCAACTATGATGTTAACTAATGTGAAAAAAAAATTTTGGCTGCAGCATATGAGAGTGAAAAATCTGTAAATCTTAGTGGAACCACAATTTTTTTTTCTTTTCTGTTTTTTTTCATACTGGGGACTGAACCCAGGGTGTGTAACCACTGAGCCACATCCTCAGCCATTTTTAATATAGTATTTAGAGACAGGATCTTGCTGAGTTGCTTAGGGCCTTGCTAAGTTGCTGAGGCTGGCTTTGAACTCATGATCCCTCTGACTCAGCCTCCTTAGCTGCTATGATTGCAGGCGTGTGCTACCATGCCTGGCAAAACGCTATTTTCCAAAGGACCAATGCATGAGGCCATAATTATGTAAAAAATCCAAAAAGTGCAAGACAGATCAATGATTTTAGTGTACAGGGTATGAAAAGTTCATGGATAAGTTTTCAGATTTTTATATTGTATTTTTTTGTGGGGGGGCAAGGAGGCTAATGGGGATTGAACTCAGGGCACATGACCACTGAGCCTCAGCCCAGCTCTATATTGTATTGTATTTAGAGACAGGGTCTCACTGAGTTGCTTAGTACCTCACTTTTGCTGAGGCTGGCTTTGAACTTTTGCCCATGCCTCCTGAGCCACTGGGATTACAGGTGTGCACCACCACGACTGGTTCAGATTTTCCACACTGCATTAATCTTTCCTTCCTTGGGGACTGAACCCAGGGGTGCTCTATCACTGGGCTTCATCCCTTGCCCTTATTTTTTACTTTGCTAAATTGCCTAGGCTGGCAATTCAGGCCTTCTGCCTCAGCCACCTGCGTAGCTTGGGTTGTAGATGAATACTGCTGTGTCTGGCTAGAAGACAAGTTTAAGTGAAAAATTTTAATCTAAAATTTAAAAAGCCAGGTAAATTGGCAGTAGTGTCTGTGCCATATTCTGAAGGCGAAGGCCCACCTACCTTCTTGTTTGTTAGGGGGACCCTGGTTGACAATGGAAAACTTGGAGGAAAAGGATGTTTGAACCTCCATTGCCCACAAGAGGGCGCCAGAGGCAAAGAGGACTCGTTCTGACTTTTGGTAAGATTTATCCTGTTTCAGGAGTGGAGGGACTAGTACCCGGCTGACTACATCTAACTTTCCTGGGGAGACCATTTTAAAAAGAAGCGTCTTTCTCCAGATTATTCTGACTTAAGATCTGGGGTAGAAGTTAGGCTATGGCCAGGTGCAGTGGTGCCTAAGTGTAATCCAGCAATTTGGGAGGTAGAGGCAGGAGGATCACATGTTCAAGGCCAACTTCAGCAACCTAGTGAGGCTCTCAGCAACTTAGTCAAACCCTGTCTCAAGATAAAAAATAAAACAGGGCTGGGAATTTAGCCCAGTGATGAAGCCCTCCTGGGTTCAATCCCCAGGAACTCCCTACCCCCGCTGCAAAAGCCCCCACAACCAAACACCACCATAACAACAACAACAAAAAAAAACATCAGGAGGCAACCCCCACACCCACACCCACATTTTTGGCAGTGCTGGGGAGGGAACCCAGGGTCTCAAGTACTAGGCTGTACTCTACCACTGAGCTACACCCTCATCCTAGGAGAATATTTTTGAAACTGCTCCCTAAGGGACACTGATGCACAGTGGGATTTGCAGTGTGTTCATGTGCTTGGTTATCAGCGCCCATCTAGAACCTTCCCCAGCTCTCAGGGAGACAGTGGGAGAAACCACCGCTCCTGTTTGTGAGGAGTTATGGGACATTCACCCATGCGGAGGGCCTCCTCTCAGGGCCTGGCTCTCCCCAGTTCCCACACTGGATTGCTTCAATGACCCCAGAATCAGTTCCCTTCCCTTCTACTTCGAAGATAATGAAATGAAGGCTCTGAATGCGGAGGCCATGAAGCTGGGATGTGGTGCCAGGCCTTCACTCTGCCAACAGGCTGGGCACTGCGGCACAGACTGGGGCCAGGATGGGCTCTACTCTGGCTTTTTTTGCAGAGGGTTCTGGGGATTGAACTCAGAGGCACTCGACCACTGGGCCACATCCCCAGTCCTCTTTTGTATTTTATTTAGAAACAGGGTCTCACTGAGTTGCTTAGCGCCTCTCCGTTGCTGAGGCTGGCTTTGAACTTGCGATCCCCTTGCCTCAGCCTCTAGAGCTGCTAGGATTACAGACATGTGCCACCACACCCAGCGGCTTTTGGTTTCTTAATTTGAAAAGAGGGCCTCTGTGACAGTCACACCTGGCACCTGACAGTGGGTGGAGAAGGCAAGCTCAGCAGGGTGCATCCCTATGGTGGGGAACCAAGGCCTTCCTGGCTGGGCCTGGGGGACTCACTGGTCTCTGTTGGGGGCTTTCCTGAGCTGGTCAGCGGTGACCCTCCATGAGAAGTTGAAAAATCGCATGGCGTTCTCGAAGTAGAGGTCTGGAACTGCCGTGTACTGAAGAAAGAAGCAGAGACACAGGTTGGGAGCATGCCCAGAGGAAACTCAGAAACTCAGACCCCTCAGAGGTGAAGGGATGGGTCGGCAGGCCCAGGGCCAGAGTGTGGGCTCGGAGCTGCAGGCTCCGCCCCTCTGGAGGCCTCTAACCTGCTGGGCCCAGCAACAACTGTCTCCTTCAGGCGCCTGACAGTGTCACAGTGCTGCAGCATGCCCCAGCAGTGGTTCCCTTGGGCAAGAAGTATCTCCATCACTGTCCTACAGGACTGTGACGATGGGTGTGTTCTCTGTGTGTTCTATACCCACCCTGGCCAATATGGTAGACTCTGGTGACAGGTGGCTACCGAGCATCTCAAATGTGCTAGTGTAATTAAATTTTAATTAACTTAAGTTTTGATGAATTAAATAGACCCCATGGCTGGTAGCTAACAAATTGGACAGCACAGATTTAATGAACCACGCTGGAATCTAGCTCTGAAATGTCAGGGGACAGGTGTTATCACACCCCTATCCCTGGGAAAGGCCTCTCAGCTCCTGACAGGTACAAAGCCCTCCCCCAGGTCCACTTCAGATATTTACGGTGTACCCAAGGGCTTCGATAAAACACTGGGCCCTCAGAGGTAGGCCCCTGTGCTGTGGGCCCTGCCTGAGCTATCTCCAGGAGACTCTGGGTCTCGCACCATGATGACCGTGGGGTGTCTGAAATTATTCTCAAGAAACATGGCTGTGGAATGAGTCTCCTATTCTCAGAAGTAATTTTAATAGTCTTAGGTTTTAAATAGAACTATGATGAGAGGTTATTATAATTTCAAAAATGCCTGAATTTCAGAAATTTCACTCATGAGAAGATAGGAAACTATCATTTGGGGCAAAATCACAACCCACTTAAAGGGGTGATGTGCCGAAGGTTCTGGCAGCAGGGAGGCAGCAATCCCCCTCTGCTTCAGTGGAGTGTCACCGTGCATTTGGGATGGCTGCCTCCTCGTTCCCATCCCCATCTCAAGGTCAAAATTTGAGGTCCAAGTTTTCTCTGAGGAGGTTGGGGTACAACCCTGAAGACAGGTGGCCGCTCTGGAGCAGGAATGGGGGTATGAGGGGCTTCACATTTCTACCCACCTCGTGGTGTTTTAGGGCCATGATGCTGGCCAGCTGACCCCAGCCCTATGGGCTCTGGGCTCAGTCAGGGTCAGGTGGTGCTGCACCTTTTAGGATCTGCTTCCCCAAGACCTTTTTTTAAAAAAAATTTTTTTTAGTTGTAGATGGACATAATATCTTTATTTATTTATTTATTTATTTAGTTATTTATTTATTTATTTAATGTGGTTCTGAGGCTCGAACCCAGGCAAGCACTCTGCCACTGAGCCAACCCCAGCCCCCCTGCCCCCCCGTTTTATGTAGTGCTTGGGTTGAACCAGTTGGAGTCATGATGCGAGGCCAGCGTTCTCCCACTGAGCTAATCCCCTGATGGCTGTCATGATGCCAGGTCAGCCTCCCTGCCTCCAGAAGCCCTGGGCGTCCCGCCCACCTTGGCCCCTCCCCAAGTGGGCACTTGGGATGGCAGGGCGTAAGCCACTCACGTCGCTGAACACTTTGTCCAGTTCCTTGGGGTCCATAATGAAGTTGGGGTAGCCTATCATGTTGTAGATGGCGTCTGCCTAGATGGGAGGGACACAGAACTGAGCACCTGCGATGCTGGCCTGCTGGCCCCAGCTCTGTGGGCTCTGGGCTCAGGGTCAGGTCAAGGGGCGGGGGATCAGGCACCTCCCCACTTAGGACTTTCACATCTCTTTTTGGAAACATTCTCTCCTTGCCTAACTTATCTTTTAACAAAAAATATTTATTTTTTTTTAGGTGGACACAATATCTTTTTTTTTTTACTTTTATGTGGTGCTGAGGATCAAACCCAGTGCCTCACAAAGGTGAGGCGAGTGCTCTACCGCTGAGCCACCACCCCAGCCCCCAGTTAATCTTTTGGGTTTCTGATTAAATGTTGCTTCCCCAAGGGAAGCTGCTATGGTCCAAATGTGTCCCCAAAATTCAAGGGTTGGAACCTTTGGCAGGTGATGAGGTTCTGAGGCTCCATCCCCCACCGCTGGGGAACTGGGAGCTGTGGAGGGAGCGGGCACCACAGTGGCTTGGTCCACCTCTCTTGCGCGTGCTCTTCTGCCTGTCCACCTTCAGCCAAGAGATGTGTGACACTGGGCTTCAGGCTGTCCCCCAGGCCTGCTAGACTGGTCACAAGGCAGGACAGCATCCATGCGTGCCCAGGGGACAGGCTGGCCTCTCCTAGCCCTGCTCTCTCTCTGCTGCTCTTACCCGGTGCAGGAAGCCTGGGTGCCCAAGCTCCTGGGCGGCCTTACCTTCTCCTTGGCTGACTTCTGGGTGTCCTCATCCATCCACTTCAGCATGCTCAGGCTCTCCTCAAAGGCCTTCTTGATCTCCAGGATTATCTCGCTGGCCTGAGGAGACAGATGTTGCACCCTCAGCTCTGGGCACTGGCCCCCTAGATGCAACCAGTGCCCCAGGCAGGATGACACTGGACCCAAGGTCAAACTGAGGTGGGCTCAAGGCCTCGGGTTCTGCAGAGCAGGCTGAGAGGGTGGCCACGGCTGTGCTTCCAGACAATGTTCCTAACATGGATATCCCTTGAGACGAGATGGGCTTTCCGCGCACTGGTCTCTGTGGTCGAATGAGCTTGGATGTGCCTTGGGGAAGCAGAAAGGTCCGCAGCAGGACTTTTCGGAGCCTTTAGCATGGTGGAGTGCTCTTTTGGAGCCATCCAGAAGACATGGCCTCTCCCAGGCTGATGGGATCCTATTTGATGGAATAGAGCTTTAACACCCAGAGAACTTGATCTGAGGAGCACTCAGAAAGGCCACACTCAGGCGCAAATGGCAGCTGTTGAGGGTGACGATGCACGGGCAGACCCAGGGGCCAAAGATAGAAGATGGAAGGATTCTGGGGAAGGGGAAGGCAAGAGCCGTGGGGCTGGGGCCAGACAGACCTGGATTCAGATTCTGCCTCAGCAGATGTGATAAACAATTGCTGCCATTGACTATAGCTTATTTTGGGCCAGGTGTTCTTTACGTGTAGCATCTCATTTTGATATGGCCAGGCTGTGTGGGCAATGACCACACAGACTCCATTTTGCCCTGAGACTCCACATTATGTAAGAAATGCTTCTCCCGTGGAAAAGCTCCGCCTCTGCACCCATCAGCGAGCGGTTGCCTAGCATAGCACGTTAGGCAACACAGATGGCAATTCTTATATAACGTAAAAGTGTCCCCTCTTCAGTTCTCATTTTTCTTGGACAATCTACCCTTCAGAGGTGGACTGTCTAGAAATTAGTAGCCATTCTTTAACTTGTCCTCGACTAGGGACGTTTTGGCCCACCCTCTTTATTGCTTATGATTTTAGATCTTATGATGTTCGTTTATGGTTTGAGTCATAGCAACAGCCACTTATGCGTTAATATGGTTTTGGACTACAAAAGGTGTGCTCGAACCCTGGGAGGGGGTGGAAGGGTGTGGACTAGCAGCCTGGCCCTTGGCCTGTCTCTTGCTTTAAGATCGACTTGGTGATTTATTGCAATCTCACCTTAACAATTTAACACCCCTCTGCAGACGCAGACGGGACAGCCCTACTTTCATGTCCCAGGTGAGGGGAGAATACCGCTCAAGTCACCCAGCCAAGTGACAGAGCCAGAATCTGAGCTAGGGGCTGGCTGTCTCCCCAGCACTCAGCCATGATGATCCTCTACCTGCCCGAATAATTCTGTCACCCTCAGAGTAAGAAAAATGTCACTTCCAGGTCAACATTACCTGGTGAGGTCCTTCACAGCCCCAGGAGGTGGAGATGGCTGTGGTAGCCTGTGGGGTCACTGGGAAGATTAAATTAAATAACACAAACTGGCCTGGCCCTCAACCATGGAAGTCATTTAGTAAGTCATACCCTGCAGCCTGAGAAGACGGCCTCTGAGTTAAAGAAGGCCCCAGGATCCTGTGGCCTGGAGTAGGAAAGGCCCAGGGCAGAGCAGAGTGTGGGCTGTCAGGCTGGCGGCAGGGTGGGGGGTGGTCCAGCAGATGCGATGCCCACTCTGTCCACAGGGGAGGTACTTACTATGTTCTTGCTGTCCTCGGCGAAGGTCACTTTGACAAACATGGGGCCCGGGGCAAAGCCCAGGTTGTTTTCCGTGTCACTCATGCAAAACTTCCAGCGAGGAAGGCAGGTCTGAAAAACACGAGCACAGAGGGTCACTAGGGCCAGTCCTCCTTCTCCCAAGGCCTGGCTGGGAGGTGGCGCCATCGGAGGCCTGTGCTTCCCCCCAGAACTCCAGGGAGACAAACCTCTTCTGGCCACAGAAGTTACTTTAGGCCACAGACACCCCTCATGGCCACCATCTACTATCTCCTGAGTACCAGCCTCTGTGCTTGGCATTTCACGAAGGTCTGCCACTGAGCACCCCTAGCAGGCAGGGATGGGCCACTGGACAGACAGGAAGCAGAAATTCAGTAAGGGCAGTCACTGGTCCAGTAGGTGACAGTGGGTAGGGGTGCCACAGGGATGGGAACTCTGACATGCCTGGTCCTTCATCTGGGGCTCCCGCCAACTCCACCTGGTCCTGCCTCCTGGAGGACACAAGGAATCTTGGAGGCGCAGAACCTCGGGAAGCTGCCCGTCCACCTGAGCAACGGCAACCTTCCCAGAAGGCCAGGGGCCCAGCCCCATTTACAGCCTCCTAGAGAGAGAAGGCCACAGTGACATCACAAAACTTCAATGTCGGCTTTTTTTGTTAATGTGCTAAGGATGCCAGGCAAGCGCCTCACCACTAAGCCGCATGCCCACCCAAACCCCAGCTCTTTCCTTATATTTTATTTTGAGATAGGGTCTCTCAATGCTCATTGCCCAGAATGGCCTTGAACTTGCAATCCTCCTGCCTCAGCCTCCCCAGCAGCTTGGATCACAGGTGTGTCACTGCGCCGGGCTTAAGTTGGTTCTTCCTCAGTCTCACCCACAAGCAGTGCTAGCCCACAGGACACCTCAGTATGAACCAGAAATGGTCCTTGAGCTGCAGCTCCCCATAGCATGGGCTGATAAAGAGCACTGGGAGGGTTTCAGCCTCGCTGTCCCCCTGCCCGGCCATCCCTCCATGGACAGTGTGTATGACCAGGTGTGATGACCCTGCTTATGGAAACCGGTCCGGCTGCAGGGTCCTCTTAACCCTCAGGAACAGGCGTGACAACCAGCTCGGGGCAGCCTGCTTCACACCAGCCCTACTTCGAACAACCCAAATGCCCATCGGCAGACAGATGGATAAACAAAATGTGGTGTTTTTCTACAGTGACATACCACTTGGCAGCACGGAGCACCAGCTACTCAGAGATGCCACAACATGACGAATTCCACAGACTCACTGAGCCAGGCGGCCAGGCAGACACCGTAGGACTCGGCTGCCCATCTGCAGCACCTCGAGGAGACGCAGGAAGGGGCCCGAGGGCATGCTGGGTAACTGGGTCCACGGAAACCTTGTTTGTCCTGACCAGGCTGGTGGTCACACACACGACTTCATTGTCACAAATCAACCAACTGTATCCTTCACCCACACTCTATGCACATGTGTGTGCATATTGTTTTTAAGTGCTGGGGGTTGAACCCAGGGCATCACACATGCTAGGCGGGCTTGCTTTCTTTTTTTCTTAGTGGGGTGCTATGGATGGAACCCAGGGCCACCCTAACACCACACTAAACTAGTCTATGTCTCAAATTTTTATTTTGAGACAGGGTCTCCCTGGAATTACCAGAGTGTGCCACCATGGCCAGGTATACTGAATACTCTATTGTATGTAAATTATGACTTAAAACATTTTTTTTCTAGTCAAGAAGGAAGGAAAGGCCATTCGAGTCTAAGTGTAGCCCCTGGATTCTGCTTAGCTGTCCCAACCTGTGTCCGTTTCAATGGCTGCTTTCTGCTCCCCTCTCCCTCCTGCCCGCCGCCCTGCCAGCCACTGGGCAGCCCACAGCTGGACACAGACTTGGCCTGGATATGCTGAGGCCAAGCACATACTGGGTCACAGCTAGGGAGTCTCCAACTTTGAGGCTGGGCAGAGGCTCTGACGGCTGGATCACGGGCAGATTCTTATTGTCTTCTGCCCGGTGTCTCTGGAGAAGCCCATTCACTTTACACACACGCATTTGTGTCCTGAGTGACTCCCCTGCTCGGGGACTGTGCCAGGTCTCAGGAATTTAGAGCTGAATCAACGGCGGGCCTGCCCTTGAGGACTCTGGAAATGCCCAGAATATCCAGCAGGAGACAGAGGTGCAGTAATGATGTCAACAGCCGTGACAGCACCGAGCGCCTGAGAGCCCAGGGTGTGCAGGCTGCACACCTAGAATGCTCCAGGGAGACTAAGGGAGAGAAACGAGGCACAGAGAGGTTAAGTCACTGGCCCAAAGGGAGCACCCAGGGAGTAAGTGCTGCGGTGGGCTTGAGCCCAGAGAGTCTGGCTCCAGTGATTTCCCGCAAAAAGGCCACTCTGACTGCCTACGACAAAGGTTTTGGAATGAGGAGAAAACTCTTTGAAACAAGAAAGGGTCAGGCAGGTTCATCTGACGTGGGGGCCACCTCCGGGCAGAAAAGGAGGGACAATAGGCCCCTGAGGAGGCTGTGCGACGTGTAGCCTCTTCACCATAACCCGAGGAGCACCAGCAGGGAGTGGAGAGGGGTCCCTCCTTCCCACCAAGATCTGCGGATTGTAGGCAGGTAGCACGAGGACAGCCGGCCAGGTGTGCAGCAGAAGCTTCCGCCTTTGGAACCGACTTTACGGCCTGAAGAAACGGAGCCCAGGGATCACCTTTTCACAGACGGGAAGACCAAGTCCCTGCCCCATTTAAGTGACCCGCCCAAGGCTGTGTGGTAAGAAGCAGAACCTCCCATTCAAATCTCTGCCCAGCGTCCCCTGCTCTGCAGCCGGGGCACTCCCAGCCATTCTCTGAGCCTTAGGTACATGAGGGCAGGTCAGCCCTGGCACCTCCCAGGCAGGCAGGGCTCCTGGGCACAGATCCATCCCACCCATCTTGGTATTCCCACACTGGGCTTGGGGCCTGGCCCACAGTGACAGTGCAGGAGTAACTGTTTGTTGGATGCGTAAATGAGATGGGAGGCCTCATTCTTGGCATCAGAATTCTTGGCATCAGCTTCCCATGCGAGAGGGAGGGAGGGAGGCCTGGAAGCCTCTTACAAAAGGAGCCGCAGAGGTTTGGGGGCACTTAAGATGGGTGGAGCCTACTGGATCTGGGGCCTGGGACTCCTGCTCCCTGAGAGAACCTGGATCTGGACTGGGTTCCCCTGACCACAAACAGGGAGGATAAGAATCAGGGAACCCTCGTGAGCAGGTGTTTGATGTGTTTGATGCTTCTGGGGAAGAAGTCCCCACCTTTAGAGTCACAGTTACATAAGGAGAGCGCTGACATCTCATCTTCCACGGGGAAGCAGCTGGAGGCACAGAATAGAAACTACCTTCTCTGCAAACCAGCTGAGTTGCTAAGACTCCTCTTTGTGCTTTGGCTTGGCATAACCACCTCCTTCCAGAGCCTCTGCCCACCCTGGGGGCCTAAGTCCCCATCAGTGTTCCCATGACCCCAGATGGACCCTCAGTGGCCTCTTCATTCT
The DNA here is from genome assembly GCF_052094955.1 of Ictidomys tridecemlineatus. NCBI lineage: Eukaryota > Metazoa > Chordata > Mammalia > Rodentia > Sciuridae > Ictidomys > Ictidomys tridecemlineatus. The sequence continues at coordinate 102,894 of NW_027524358.1, forward strand.
CCTCCTAGACTCAACCCTCATAAGTGCCACAGCCCTGAGGGTACAGTGGTCTTACCAGCCTCAGGGCAGAGCACACAGTAGGTGCTCAGCATGAACCCAGGAATCACTGTCGCCGCTCACCTTCTTGGTCCCATACATGACTTCCATAACTTCTCGTCAGCGTCCTGAAAGCGCTGGTCGAGGAAGGAGCTCATTTTCCGCACCAGGTTCCAGGTCATGTAGTTGTTCACCAGGCTGGGGAAGAGGATGCTGGCTCAGAAATGCCTGGGGCTCCTGAACAGCCTCACCCCGGCCTCCTTCCTAGCCTACCTGGGGCTCGGTTGGCAGCTGCCTTCCAAGCACATGGAATGTAACTCTCCGAGGAACGCCTGGCGCTCCCAGTGTCTGGTGCAATCACTTGCATACCAGCAGTGCTCAATACATGCTGCTGCTTAGCTGCTTTGTGTCTGAAGCTGTGAAGCCACTGCCTAGAGACTTGCCTGGTGGTGTATGCAACAGTGGGGAGGAGGCTGCCATTCCCTGCTGAAGGCCAGACAGGAAGTAGAGGCCTTAGAGCAGCAGGGGCAGGAAAGGAAACTCTGGCCAGCCAGGTTTCATGAAGACAATTCCCATGTTCCACCCACAGGGCACAGGGAACCTATCTGTGACTGACCAACTGACCATGCTGAGTCAAGTTTGCAAAGATGTTACCTTAGTACAAAGATGTTCGTTATATTCAACATCTAGCCTCAACCGGAATCACCCTGAAAGTCTGACTACGGGGGAGGGTATGGCAAAGATTGCATGTACAGTTGATGGAATACTATGCAACTATAAAAATGATCCTCACAGAGGGTTTGGGATGGCACTGGGAAATATTCATAATGAAAGTCAAGGCAAGGCTTGGAGCGGTGGTGCATGTCAGTAATCCCAGTGGCTCGGGAGGCTAAGGCAGGAGGACAGTGAGTTCAAAGCCAGCCTCAGCAACAGCAAGGCCCTAAGCAACTCAGTGAGACCCTGTCTCTAAATAAAATACAAAAAGTTTGGGGATATGGCTCGGTGGTTAAGTGCCCCTGGGTTTAATCCTCAGTACTCCTACTACTAAAATAAAAATGAAAAGTCAAGGGAAAAGTAGATTATCCATCTAGTCACATTAAGGAGAAAGAAGAACTATGGATTGGAATCTTCTCTTCCCTCACACCTTCTCTCCCTGATATGCACACACACAAACACCCCCCAAAATGATCAAGAGTAGTATTTTGAATAATTTTACATTTTTCCTATTTTCTGTATTTTTCAACATTTCTATAAGCGTTTGAAATAAAAAAATAAAATAAAATAAAAAACCCGTAAGTATTAACCAAAAAATTATGGGTGGTATTGGCAGCGTCCTATTCCATGCCAGGAATGTGTTAAAACATGAATCAATTTGTGTGATTCTCACGAATCACCTGCTTGGCAGGTGCTATCTGCATCTCCACTTTATGGGTGACAGTATGACCCCAACAAAGGACAAGGGACATGCCCACAGCTACACAGCTGGCTGAGGGCAGCAGGATTTGAAGCTGCCCAGGGGACCAGCACCCTCTGCTGCCTCTCGGGGAAGCCCACCAGGGTGCGGCGCCCTGCGTCCGGCTGCCCTGCCCCTCCTGCCCCTTCTGCCCCTCCTGCCCAGCAGGGCTGCTGGCCTCACCATCTGACTGTGGCATTGATGAGGGCAGAGACCTGCTCCAGGTAGTCCTTGTCATAGACCACGATGGGCTCCGATGCGTTGATCTCCACGGGGTGGAAGATGGCGTTGAGGAAGGGCATCCAGTTGATGGCCGGTGCCAAGGTCTGCAAGGGAAGGGGACAGCATGAGGCTGGAGGGTGGCTTCTCCTCAGCCCCGTCTTCGGGTGTCCCTCGGAAGGTGTCATTGTGCCTCTGCCCTGGGACCATGGTGCAGATGGAGCTCCAGGCAGAGGCTGGCTGGCTAGTGAGCGCTGCTGTGGATAGCGTCCCCAGGAGCCAGAGGCAAACCTCATCTGAAGCGGAACCAGGGTGGGATGAGAGGCTGCAGCAGCAGCAGGCACATCAGCCACCACCATCACTATGCCCTTCCCATGCGGCATGTGCCACTGCCTAACTGACCAAGCAGTGGCCACAATTATCCCCATTTATAGAGGAAGACATGGAGCCTCAGACCCCTAACAATTAAGAATCAGGAGATAGGCTAGGTAGCTTTCCTGGTGTAGCTTTCTTGCTTATGAGCTGTGCAACCTTTGATAAGTTAATGTGCCCATCTGTGCCTCAGCACCTCATGTGAAAAACAGGGATCATCATGACAATGAGTCCCGTATATCTGGTAACTGGGAGGGTCACACACAGAAGCCAGCACTGTCCCACTCAACAAGGGTGTCAGCAGCAGCAGTCTGCTGCAGAGGATCCAACATTCAGGAGGGCCAGTGTTGTGGGGTAAACTGTAGTCCACAGGTTAGGCTGCCGAGGGGGGAGCTGGGACAGCAAAGTCGGTGATGACTGCAGCAAGAAGGGAGAAGCCTGCAGCTCAGCCCTGCACACACCAGGCCCACGGCTCTTTGTGCTTGTTTGTTTTGGGGAGTTATTGGGGTCTGAACTCAGGGCCACTTTACCACCGAGCCACACCCCCAGCTCTTTTTATTTTGAGGCAGCTAAGTTGCTTGGGGCCTCACTAAGTTGCTGAGGCTGGCCTTGAACTCTTGTTCCTCCTGCCTCAGCCTCCCAAGCCTCTGGGATTATAGTAGGCATGCACCATCATGCCCAGCGGCAGCTCTGTTTTTTAAGTATTTTTTTAGGTGGACATGATGCCTTTATTTTTATTTATTTATCTTTATGTGGTGCTGAGGATTGAATCCAGTGCCTAACCCGCATTAGGAGAGCACTCCACCACTGAACCACAACCTCAGCCCCAGCAGCTCTGTTTTAAGGACCTAAAATGAGAACCTGTACCCAGGGCTTTCCAAAGAGACACTTGGCTTTTCATAACTATCAGCTCCCAACAGATCTCACTTTCCCTTTGGCACCCCAAGGTGCCCTGCTCAGAGGTGTCTCCCCCAACACCTCCACATCACGGCCAGCATCTCCTGCAGCAGCAGCCTCCAGCCATGCGAGCTATCCCTCTTGAGGTTGCAGATTTTTGTTATGAAGTCCTACAACATTTTAAAAATAAATTGTGGTAAAATATGCTGCACATTTGTAATCCCAGAAACCCAGGAGGCTGAGGCAGGAGGATCTCAAATCAAGGCCAGCCTCAGCAACCTAGCAGGATCCTGTCTCAAAATGAAAAATAAAAAGGGCTGGGGATTTGGCTCACCCAGCTGCAGATGACTTTTGCAAGACTGTGCTTTCCACTTTCGACCCCTACCTGTCTCTGAGTCCGACGCTGGCCCGAGTGGCCCAGCTTAAGTGCAAACACATAGAGATTCGGGCTTCAATGCTGGCGTGTGTCCCTTGGTGTCACTTCCTCAAGCAGAGCTGCGCAATGTGTCTGCTCTGGCCCTGTATTCCCCACACGTTCAGTTATTTTTAGTGTGTAGTTTTACAGAACACGAGGCTTTGGGCTGCATATCTAGTCTTTTAGCAAAGATACCTCTACATGTCAATCACTTGGATGGGCACCTGAATTAGCCAGCAAATCCAGAAATTACGATCATCGCTTAAGACCTTCTAAAAGTGGCCCTGGGCCTGTCAGATTTCAAACTCCATTCTCTATTCTCTTGAAAGGGCAAAATGTAAGACAAATACGGGAAGTGAGAAATGCATTCCCTTCATACAGAAAAACCGTACCCACAAAGCCACCTAAGATCCATCCCCGCCTGCTGGGAGAGGCAGTCAGTCACAAGACCCCCAATTCACAGAGGCTAAGTTTGCTGATCAGGGAAGGTGACTTTCCTGAGGTTATATGGTTTACTGTGGGGGTTAAATAAAACTCAAGGCACTCGTCTCTGGGTGTATTTGGCGGGGTGCTGGGGATTGAACTCAGGGCCTTGAGCAGGCTAAGCACAGGCTTTACCACTGGGCTCCACCACAAGGCCATTGTTCCTGGATTTATTTTTTTATTTTTTATTTTTTTGGGGGGTTGTAGATGGACATAATACCTTCCTCTATTTATATGTGGTGCTGAGACTTGAACCCAGTGCCTCACACATGCAAGGCAAGCGCTCTACCACTGAGCCACAACCCCAGCCCCTGCTCCTGGGTTTAAGTGGACATCTAATCCATTGGGGAACAAACATCTCAAAGGACAGATGAGGCTGGGGACAGGGCGGGGGCAGCTCCCAAAGGCGGTATGGTGCTGGTACAAGTCATCAACCAGTTCTCATTAGGGGGCTGACTGGCATCATCCCTGGGTGAATGTTCCCACCAACACCGATGGCAAACCCCCATGAGGCTGGGAAGAGAAGCGCACAGTGGGCCCCGAGCCGGCAGGTGACAGCACAGCCCCTTGACATGAGCTGGGTGACATGAGCTGGTGACATTGAGCTGGGCGTGAGGAGGCCTATATCAGAGTCCCCAGCAGGAACCAGCTCTGGGCACTGTCTATCCTTTCCCTAAGATGGGGTCAGTGACCCTGCCCCCAGAGCTGACTGCCGCAGGCCTCTCAGCCTGGCCCGGAGCCTCCCCTCTCCCTGGCAGGAGACCCTCAGGCCAATCTCTACATTTCTGTGGCCACAGAATTCAGAGGTGTGTGATGAGACCTTCAAACTGGGTCCCACAATCAGGGTCACCTGAATGCATGGCCTGGTGGCAAAGACCCTGGGAAAGTGGGTTAGTTTACCGAATGTCACCAGTTACAGGGCTCATGAGAGCTTTATGAACTGAGGTGGCAGATCCCTGGTGCAGGGTGAGGCATCAGGTGGGGAAAACCCTACTACTCATCACAAACCTGCTTGTTCCGGGAGAGCAGAGTCCTGACAGGGCAATTCTCACAACTCGGAGATAAAGAGGCTTGTGCTGACAGCAGGATGTCCACATTTCAGTGTCTTGTTTTAGTGAACTCCTGAGACTCAGGTGCCAAGATCCATCTCCATGGATGTGGCAGTTTTGTTTGTTTGTTTGGTTGGTTGGTGCTGGCGAATTAAACTCAGGGTGCTCGACCACTGAGCCACACCCCCAGCCCTATTTTGTATTTTCTTTAGAGACAGGGTCTCACTGAGTTGCTTAGCACCTTGCTTTTTGCTGAGGCTGGCTTTGAACTCACTATCCTCCTGCCTCAGCCTCCCGAGCCACTGGGATTACAGGTGTGCCTGGCTAATGCAGCAGTTTTAATGGACTAGGACACTCTGCCCTGACTCAAATCCCCTAGAGGCAGGCCTGAGAGCTGCTTCCCATGCCCACAGCCCAGGAGGACCGCTGGGCACCAACCAACTCAGGCCTGAGGAGTGGGAAAGATGAGGGTGCTTTTGGGCTTCATTTTTACAGGAGAAATGGCAGAGGATAGGGCCGAGGCCCAAACAGCCTGCGGGACGGGAGGTCCAGAAAAGAATGAGAAGGCCCCCCTCCACCCCTAGAGCAGCAAAAGGTGGTCTGACTCATGGCTCTGAATCCGAACTCCACTTGGGGCTAGCCTGGAACACCATTCTGTTCCAGCAGGTTTAGCCTTGAACCACACGTAAGCCTGGAGTCCCTCTCCTGGATTCATCTTGAGTAGGAGAAGAAAACAAATCTCCAGCTACCAGAGAAGAAGACACTCTGTCCCAGGGTGGAATGATTCAAGTTAATTTAGTGATAGGGACCTGAGAAATATCACCGATCACAAAAGCACAGCACTACTGATATTGACTTCTGGGATGCTACTTTTCCATGGCGCATGCCAGTTTACAAAACAAAATCTCATCTTCTGCGTCACGTTATGTCCTCATAACCCGTGGGCAGGCCAGGCAGGTTTCGGGGGCGTCCAGGACTTCTCTAAATGTTAGCCTGTGTGTTTTTTTCATGCACACATGCCCATTTTTCCTGGGTGACAGTCCGTAGTTTTTGAGCTGTTCTCAAAAGACTCCATGACTTAAGAGTTAAGAGCCACTGTCCCTGGTGAAGGCAGGGGTGGTGTCTCATTTGTCTCTGTTCCGGCACAGAACAAGTGTGAGCAGATGAGCAAGGGCTTTTTACCTGGAAGAAAACCAAGGCTCAGGGTGGGCTCCTCACCTGCTAAGGCCACACGGCTCAAGGTGTGACCCTCTGACTCCAGGCCCCCGGCAGGCACTGTGTGGTCTTCAGCCCCTGCTGAAGTTATGACCTTTCCTTTCTTCCATGAAACAAGAGAGCAAAAGCAATGGGGAGAGGCTGCTCCGGGGCAGAACCTGCTGGCCACGCCAGATTGATGTCCATTCTCTGAGCACCACGTCAGAGCTGTGAGGTGAGTGCTCAGGCCAGGCCCCCTGCAGCTGGGGGGCGAACTGCATCTCCCTCCACCTCCCAGCCTCAGAGCTGAAAAACAGTGCCAGATGGTGCCCGACACAGGCTGCCGATCTCCATAACAACCCGCGCGAACCACTCACCCTACCACCAACCTCCCTGGGGACCCGAGGGACAGCTGTGCCACCAGAAGGCTGGGCTTTCTTGCCTCAGCCCAGGTCTTTGCATGGGCTGCACCTGTGCCTGGGAGACCGCACCCCCCACAGCCCTCAGGATAAAGTGCATCTCAAAGTCCAGGATCTGCTGCATCGGGGGACAGGTGGTGCCCTAACCCCCAGGCCCAGCAGCCTCCCAGCTGGACCATGTAGTGCAGGTATCCAGTCAGCCAGGGACTCAACACTCCCAAACTGCTGCCCATTAGGCCAGGGTGGAGCAGGGCTGGCTGTAGCCCTGTGCCTGGAGCCAGAGGGACACACACTTCACCCAGGAAACCAATGGAAGCACAACTTCCAGAATGAAGCCCACGAGGCCCTGCACACACCAAGGTCCCTGTGGGGCAGGTGTACACTCAGCTTCCCCAGCCCTTCCCCACCGGGCCTCAGCACCCTGCTTCTCTTGCCCACAGCACTAAGCAGGGAGACTGGGATTGTTTCTTAGTGTCCCCACCAGACCAGAAGTACAGGAAAGTGGGGCCCAAGTGGCCCCTGATACATCTGTCAGATGGAGGAGGAAAAAAGAGAAGGAACTTCCTCCTCGAAGGAAGAGGGAAAGGATGGGAGAGAAGCCGGGAGAAGACCGACAAGCAGTGGAACCCACTGCAGGCGCAGGGTCCGCCCCAGCAGAACAGCAAGGGCCACCAGGCGCTCCTGCCTGAGGGCAAGGAACAGGGAGATCCATGGGATCCTCGGAGACCACCAGGGCCCAGGACAAGCGGGTCAGCAACAGCACACGGGCCAGAAAGAAGGAAGCAGTAGGAAGTCCACCCCAGGCCCTGGAGGCCTGAGCAGCCACCAGGGGGCAGCCTCGGCAAGGCTGACCTACGGAGGGGACAGCAGGTCTCCGGTGAGTCACACCAGTTTCACAGAAAGTACAGGTCTGACTCCCAGTTACGCCTCTGGATATTGCCTAGGGACATGGTCAAAAGCTGAGCCAAGCCTGAGTCCCAGGGACAGCACCCCTGCCCTCAGGAGCCTCCAGGCCCTGATCATGTCTCTTCATCTCCTGTTCCGCAAAGGGAGAAGCAACATCGGAATCCACACCCCACCTTTACTCAGTGCTCGGTGCTGGATGACTGGGAGCTGCTAGGGAAATGCTGTCACATGAAGCAGCCCAGCGAGGGAAGAAGCCTGGCTCTGGAGTCCCTTCGCACTCTGTGTCCACCAGCAGGTAATCTTACTTGTCTGAGCCCCAGTCTATCTGTAACCTGGGCATAAACACCTCCTTCCAAGGGTGGCTTTAAGGTCATGATGAAGTGGGTATGACCCCTCCCCCCAAGAGCCCTTTCGACTCTGTGTACTCCAGTGGCCCTGCCCCTGCAGTAGCTGGCGCACAGGGTACCTGCAGCTTGGCGGCCGTCACTTTGTGGTAAATGAGCTCCTCGTCCCAACGCTTCTCCTGGGGGATGGTGATATTGGCCAGCGCTGTCTCAAAGTCCAGGATCTGCTGCATCTAGGGCCAGATGGCGTCCTCATCCCCCCGGCCCAGCAGCTTCCCCAGCTGGACCATGTAGTTCAGGTATTCGGTCAGCACCTGTGGGACCCAGCACCCCAAAACTGTCTGTCAATGGCTGCCACCTGCCACCCAGTGGGCCAGGTGAGGCCGGCCCAGCTGCGGCCCTGTGCATAGGGCCCAGGAAACATGCTGGAAAACAGCTCTGGGGAGGATTCTGGCACTGTGTGTATTCACTGGTGTCCGTGGGGCTCCTGGTAAAGCCCACCGCCTCTGGGCACACACAGGTCCCCGAGGCTGGCCCCTGCTGCTCTGGCCCTGCCTTCAGGGCTCATCCTCAGCCATCTTCCTGTTCTGGAAATGCACCTTTTCTGAACCACCCTCTGCCACCACGTCCCTAGAGCTGAATCAAGTCCTGAATCAAGTCCCTCTGCCCTGATCACAATGTATACAGTTGGCATCTAGTTGGGTGGTCAGTTAAGTAATGTCTCCCTCTCCTACTGGACCTCGAGCCCCGTGGACAGGAGAGTGAACCTCAGGTGGGCCGGGCAGGGGAAGGGAGAGCTGTGAGGGGTTGGAGGTGATCTGGTTGTGGCTCTGGATCTCCCCACTTACTGGCTGTGTGACCTTGAACAGGTCACTTCTGTCTCTGAGACTTATTTCTTCCTCTGTATAGGGCAAGGTAAAACGAATATCCATTTGACAGATAAAGCAAATGATGTTCAGAGAAGCTGAGTGACTTTGTGGTGACTGGAAGGGTTAGAGGTGAGGTATATAAAAGGTCTGAGACCCTCAAATGGTGGAGGCTGCTACTGCACCTCTCTACAATGGGGACAAATGACACCTAACCCCTGCCCTTTGTGCCCACAGTGCCTGCATATGAACTAGCGAGCCTGGGGGCATCCCTCCTCTGACTGGGCTGCCTGTTGCCCATCAGGAAAGTGATACCCCTGTGTTCCCCCAGCTTCTAAGACCTGCCCAGGTATGCTGTGGAGGACACAGTGGGAGAACCACTGCAAAGTTCCACTCACCTTCTCGTTTTCAGTATTGTTCAGGTAGTAATCTCTGGAGGGCAAGCCCAGGCCAGACTGGTCCACCTAAAGAGGGAGGCAGAGTGAGAGGAAGGCCCTGCTGCAGGCTTGTGTGTCCCCTGTGGCCTCTGCCTGCCCCAGGACTTCTCACACCAGGCACTGAGGACCAGCTCACGTCCCAGCAGGAGCACAAGCCGGCAGCCGAAGTCACAGATGGGATCACTCAGTGATAAGACAGACACGTTCCTGCCCACCTGTGGGGTCAGCTGCAGGGACCTGGGCCCTTCTGAGGGCTGGACAGAGCCTCCTTCCTCTTCAAACACCCCTTGGTCTCAGCAATGCACTCTACTTCTCTAAACCCTTCCCAAGTGGCGAGGAGCCAACACAGTGACTTAATCTTAACCCAAGTTACTTAACCTTTCTGATCCCCAGGTTCCTCGCCCAGAAAGTTAGGGAGATAACACCTAACCTTCAGAGCTGGAATGAGGATTCAAGAGGACAGTGTCAGTACAGGGTTTCCTGAGAGTGGGGCAGGCAAAGGAGGGTCAATTCCTGATGGCTACCATTAGAACCTTCTGGCTACACCTTGCCTCAACTTGGGTAGCTGCTGTTATAGTTCATTAGGATGAAAAGGAAAGTGTAGCTCAGTGAGGTTGATGCTTGTTAAGGTCACACAGTGAGTGGCACAGTTGGGCTGAGAACTAAGCCTTTATGACCCCTAATCTGGGGACTCTCCTGGGTGTGCTGATCCTCAGCCTTGGGCAGGCTCTGGTGGGAGAGATGGACCAAAAGCATTCCAAGCAGCACCACAGAGCCAGAGGCTAAGGGAGGGGACAAAGAGGTGGCTACAGCTGTGCCCAGGAGTTGATATCACTTGTCATTTCTGTGGCCCATGATGAGCTGCCCAATGAGATGGGTAGTCTGCCCTCTCATAGTCTCTTGCCTGTAAAAATCTCACTGCTTGGGGCTGCCAGAAATAACCCCAGCTTAGAAACCAGAGCCTACTGCCACGGCCCAGGGCAGGTCTCCCTCCACCCCAGGAGGCCACACCCTTTGCTTCTCTGGCCCAGGCCTGCTCACCTGGATCACATTGCTATTGGAGTTCTTAGAGTCTGCACTGACATAGACAGAGAAGAAGGGTGAGGTTCGGTAGTGGGCAGTGACCACCTGCAGGGTGTCCTGGAAGTTGTCCTTGGCCCAGGGACTTGTGATATTCCAGCCTCTGAGCTGGAAGAAGGCAGAGCAGATAGGGAGGGGAAGGAGCCTATATGCAAATTCTGGTTCTGCAGCTGACTTGCTCTGTGACCCTGGAGAAGTCATCTGACCTCTGGGAGCGTCCAGAGCAAATGAAAGGGCTTCTGACCTGTGACCTGGAGACCCACGGATGGAGCAAAGACTCATCCTTAACAACTGAGCTGTGAATCCCAGAGACTTTGCCCCCTGTGTTGTTCATTTGTTGGACAATTAATCACACGAACGTGATTACTATTAAGACATAAATCCAATTGTGACTACGGGAAATAAGGCTCTGTATTTTGAAAAAGGCTGATAAGCTATGGTCTACCTTGGTCTCTCTCCAAGTTGGGACTTTAAAAAAAGTCTCTTTGGTCCTCCAGGATTGGCACACACTGGCACATGGGGCCTGTGCCAGAGAGGAGGGACTGGGAGAGTCCCCATGCCTGCAGCAATAACTTCCCCGAACTGAGATAGGATGGCGAGCCCTTGAGCAAGCAAAGGGTGGCCAGAAAAGCCGCAGCCATCTCTGTCTGTGCCAGGCAGCCTGGCCCAGAGGGAAGATTTCTCCTGGGCTCAGGAGCAAGGCGAGGCCTCCATCCAGCAGTTCTGGCTCTGTTGCTGGCCTAAGACTCCCTGTTGGTTTCTCTGGAACAACACACACCTCTCGCACACTCACACCCACCTCCTGAGGAAAGGGAAGTGGCAATCCAGAGGAAGAGATTCCCAGTGAATATCGTCCCCAAGGCCCACGCAGATGCACTTATACACTTAGATGTCCTCAACAGATGCTGACACACAACCCCACACATTACAACAGACAGTCCCCCCACGCACAGACGTGCATGCACACGCAGTGGCAGACAGACAGGCTGCGTGTTCCAGCTGGGTGCGGAGGCTGGAGGTGTGGGGTGGATGAGCACCAGTGGGCCTGAGAGGTGCAGCCAGAGGGGCTGGCAGGAGGCACGGCAGGAGGGAGGCCAGAGTGTGTCCCAGGGACTCACCTTCTCAATCAGCTCCATCAGGGGCTTGGCCCTGAGCTCCTCGATCCTGGTTTCATTCATACATGCGCGGTAGTATACTTGGGCCTTCCTTTCTGCCTCACTCGAGCTGGCTGTGGAATTTTCTAGAAGGATAAGAGATAGCAGATATTGAATAAGCCCCCCTTTACCTGCTGGGGATCCCCAGGCAAGTTTGTTTTGGAGCCTCGGTGCTCCCCACTGTGAAGCTGTAAGGGCAGCTGCTGTCAGGGAGCAGCCAGCACCAGCGGGTATGAGTGCCCCCATCCTAGTTGGGTGCAGATCAGGAGGGCATGCCCTGTCTCTGCCCATCTGCTGATCAGGCCTGAGAACCTGTCCCTGGCATGGCAGCCCGGGCCCACCCAGCAGGACAGTCGGCATCCCTGCCAGCCAACACGTGGCAGGAACTTCCCTGCCTGGTGCTGGGACAGAGCCATGTCTCGACTTCAGATCCCAGCTCACCTTCCTTGTGAGAAACACTGGGGTTGAGTGAAGCCTGAAAGGCCTCATTCACTGTGAATTGACTTTCCGCTTCCTCCTCGGGGGGGTCAGGCGCAGTCAACAGACCTGCGGACGACTCCAAGGGCTGTTTTCCCCATCCCTCCCCAACTCAGGCCAGCAGCACCTCATCCTCTTTGGTTCCCAGACCCCCACCCACCCACCCGGAGACCTGGAGGTCAAGGACACCACCTTCAAGCATGGCCTCCCTCCCTCCTTTGTTGAGAGGTTCCCCAACCAAGCTCAAAGTTCCTCCAGCAACCTGGGGTCCTGCTCACTGGCTTTCCCACAGCTGTGGGGTTTTGGTGTTTGGTGGCCACCAGGCTGGGTGTGGAGATGCACGGATCTGTCCGAGAAAGCTGGCAGCCCAGTGGTGAACAGATGGCAACTAAAGTCACAAGAGTGTTTGATTCCACACAGGGGAGTATGAAGAGAAGGTGCCGGAAGCCATGAGAGGATGATGGGAGAGGCCTGGGAAGGCGGCCAGAGGAAGCCCTGCTTGGGCAGGAGGAGGCTGATGTGGAGTGGGAGTGGGGCTGCATGGGCTGCCTCGCCCCACATTGTGTCTTAGTCATCCCTGTGTCCCCAGAACCTGAACAGGCACAAAGTAGGCCTTCAGCAACATGTGCTCAAAGAAGGGAGCTCAGCGTCCGTGTTTAACAAGGCAGGATGTCACCTCAGGGGAGGAGGGTGATGGGGCTGGTGTCACCCAGGATTTGCATGGAGAGGAAATGCAGGTATGTGCTGTGCTATGCCCCCTCCAGGGGCACCGCGCCTGGACCCCGCTTCAGCTCTGACTGGGGCAGGAGCCCTGGTGGAAGTTCAAGTTCCTCTTCCCACCTCTGCTTCCTGGAGCCCCCGGATTCTCCCACCCCTCTCCTTCCTCACTCAAGGGCTCCAGGGACAAGTGCTGAAGCAAGATGGCCAGGTGGAAGCCCCTGGAGTAGATCAAGTGGGCCAAGATGGGGGCATGGGCCAGCAGAGGAGGGGTGAGAGTATCAGAAATGGTGCCAGGCTTCCTCAGCCTGGGCAAGCAGCTGCCTTTACCAGGATGTGGAGCCTGGGAACCAGTGGCAAGTGAAGAGCGTCAGTCTGAAGTTCAGGTTCAGACACCTGGGGATCTCTACCAGACCCCAGAGTGGACCTCTGCCCTGGGCCTCAGCCACTGACTCGTGAGACCTCCAGTAAGTTACCCAACCTCTCACCTATAAATTGGGTGTGGTACTAGTAAGAGCCGAAGTGGGAACTGTTAGGATGAGATGTACACACACGGCCACACCCACACAAGGGTGGCTGGTCCCCAGAGAGGCTTAAGTGGCCTGGGTTCAAATTCCAGGAAGCCCAAGCCGCTGTGGGCTCTGCTCTCCCAGGCAGGCGCCTCCCCTCCCCTCCCTGGGCCTAACCTTCTCCCTGTCTCTGAAATGTGAGGATGATGCTGAATCCCCATGGGCTGTCCACCAGATCTCGGTGCAGGGTCTGGCCTGTAGTAGGCACCAGGAATGGCAAGGACACCTGGTATCCTTATGTATTTTCTCCTGCAGAACAAGGCGCCTTCTTTATCAGCTCCCGCTTTCCTCAGCAGGATGGGGCTCCGGAGGCCTGTGACTGTTGGAACTGAGTCCGTGGTTTTTATCTAAAACAAACACAGGTCCTGCACTGATTGCCAAGTGGGGGCCCCACATGTCCCTGGCCAGGCAGTCCTGCTGCAGCCAGGGAGACCATGAAATTCCTAGCCCCCATCCCGCAGCCTGCCTGGGTCACCGCTCTGCCCCACTGGGTCACCGCTCTGCCTGCCTGGGCTCGTTCAGGCTCCTGAGGAGTGATGTGGGAAAGGGCATTCCAATAAAAATTCCCAGAGGAAGAAGTGGCCCGATTAAATGGGATGCTGTCCTTCCTCTCCGGGACTTTGCGGAAGTGACTGGGGAAGTTTCTGGAACTCAGGGCCCCAAGAAGGAAGTATCCAGGCAGTTGGAAACTCTGTGGTCTGGTCTCAGGCTGCCAAACAATTTCTATGCCCTTGGGACCCCAGAGTGGCCCTGTCCCCAGAATGTGCCCCGCACGGAGCCAGCATTTCAGAGACACAGCCTGCCACAGAGGGCAGGAAGATGAAACAGCAAATGCGGGAAACATAAAAACAAAACCATGAGCTATGACACAGGGTGACCTGATTCGTTGCCAGATCAGTGACGTGGACACATCTCATGCTGCTGGAATAGCGTGCTTGTGTAGATTGGTGTTTGGGATAGAAGGAAGGAGGCTGCAAACTTTTCCTTATGATCCCGGTATTGCTTGAATTGTTACAAGTTTGCATTATGTTTTTTTGTTATGCAAAATATATATGATATTGTAGATATTGTAGAATAAACCTGGCAGTACCACGATGTTGCTCAGGCCCTAAGAAGCCCTTGGAAGATTCAACAGAGGCAGTGGGTTGAAGGGGTCTTGAAGGGCCGGGTGGGGGCACTCTAGAGACTGGATCCAAGCACAGTGGGAAAGCCTCAGGCAAGGGCCAGGCTAAAGAGTGAGGGGCCTGTCTGTTGGCTTCCTCGATGATGTGAGGCCACACTTTTTTTTTTTTTTTGGTACCTGGGACTGAACCCAGAGTCGCTTAACCACTAAGCCTCATCCACAGCCCTTTTTACTTTTCATTTTGAGACAGGGGCTCACTAAGTCACTTAGGGCCTCGCTAAAGTGCTGAGGCTGGCCTCGAACTTGTGATCCTCCTGCTTTGGCTTCCCAAGTGGCTGGGATTACAGGCCTGCGCCCCTGTATCTGGTGAGGCCACACTCTTGTCTCCCCTAAGTCCACAAGGTAGTGCTTGTATGTCTCTTGGGGGAGAGGCAGAGTGCAGTGAGGCGCCTGTGTTCTGAACAGCTGAGGTCGCACCCTCCAGCAAGCAGGCTGCGAGGAGGATACACTACAGTGGCCCCGGGCCTAGTTCAGCCCACCTGCTCCAGGTCTCTGGATTTCCTGAGGGGCCTGGGGTGAATTCACCCATGAAAGAAACACACGGCTTGCCCAAGCTCACTTGGTACATGGATGGTAGTTGCTGTCCTCTGGACCAGTGGACGCCATCCTTGCTGGCATTGCAAATATCTTTTCCTCTGTCCATCTAGAAAGAAGTCTGTTCTGGGTGACCTCAGAGGAGCCTGAGCACTCTCTCTTTTTCCAGTGTCCACCCAGGTATCAAGGCCCCAGGTATCGAGGCCCACAGGTGAGGGGCTGTTCTAGACTAATCCCCAGGAGTAACCCTGATGGAGACGGGACCCCAGGATGTGCCTTCCAAGCCTCTGGTCAGTGTGATGCGAAGGTGACCCCAGTACTGAGTCAGGCCTAGGCCAGGGCTTGGCTGGCCTGCAAAGCTCAGCCAAGCAGCCACTGCAGATGGGAGCCGTGAGGCCGGAGGCTCTGCTCAGCCAATCTCTTGAGCAGCATCACTCGGGGCCTGCCGGTGGGGAATCTGACTTCAGGAGAGCCAGGAGACAAAGGACAGAAGTTTTGAGGCCCCCTAGCTGATCCCAGCTCTACCTTTTCCTGGGAAATACACTTCTTTTGTCTTTGTGAGTCTCATCTGTTAAATGGGAATATACTGGTGCCTACTTGAATGTACCACGGGAAAAAAATGAAGTAACCCAAGGCCTTGGTGGCGGGGACGTGCCTGTACTGCCTGCTCTGGAGCCAGGTCCGCGTCAGTGCTTCCCTGAGAAATAAAATAAGCAGAGATTCTTTCCCTTAGAGCATCCTGATTAACCACGTGAGCTAGACGCCACTTCACAGGTGGAGAGCTGAGGCCTGAGAGGCTGGTGGCCCTCTGCAGTCACACAGCTTGTCAGGATGAAGTCCGGTTGGAACCCACCCCACCAAGAAGGGTGCCTATGCCCTGCTGAGCCCTCGGTGGGTGCCAGGCCCTGTGCGTGGCCCTCTGAACCACACGTCCCAGTCAGTGTCACAGCAGACTCACTCCCGGTGGCACTGGCTCCTCCATTTCACAGAGACTGGAGCTACAGTGGAGAGAAGCAGGTCACTTGGCAGCGGCCAAGCTCGCAGGCCAAGGCCACCAGACTTCGCAGCTCTCTGGTCTGCCTCCTGATACCATCAGCCCCTGGCCCTGGGGTCAAGGGTTTGATGGCCTAGTGCCGGCTGTTCTGTGCCCGGCTCAGAGCAGCTTTCCATGTACAACAGGACTCTCAGGGACACGGTGAGGTAAGGCTACGGTCCAAGCCTGGAGGCCACTCCTCATGAGCCCTGCCAACGTACAGGGAACAGGACAGGATGGATCCAATCTTGGCACAGGTCTAAGGTCCTCCCAGTAAGAATCAGCTCCAGGCCAGTGGGAGGCCAGCGCCCTTGACCACAAAGCAAAAGGAGTGGTTCTGGGCCTAATTGCCCATCTTTCTTCCTCCCCCCCTCGATGCTATCTGCCCCCCAGAGCACAAGCCCCATTCTATTCTGGAATGAAGGTCTGTTCTTGGCAAAATCATTTCACATTTCTGAGCCTCAGTTTCCTCATCTGTAAAATGGGAACGATAATCCCTAGTTCCAGGATGTTAACGAGAATTAAAGAGGCAGTAGATATAAACAGCCTAAAACATAACAGACACTCAAAAACTGCCAGTGTCCTTCCCACACTTCTTCAGCCCTCAGTGTTCTGTGCTCCCTTCAACACAGTGACAAGGGAGCTATGTCTGTCCCTTATACCTGAGGAGAGGGCATGGGACAGGGGAAAGGGCACAGGACCAGAAATCAGGCCAACTATGAGCCTATCTTGAGGACCTCTCTGAACCTCAGTTTTTTCATCTATCAAATGAGGTGAACGATACCTCCCCAGCTTCCACCCTACAGGATAAAATGGGATGACAGTTCAAAAGCGTTCTGACAACCGTACAGTCCTGTGCGGGGATTAATGTGAGGAATGAGAGTACTACCACCGCAAAGAGCAACCACCACGTGCAGACTGAGGAGAGCTCTTTACTCATATTTTCTCATTAAATTTTATAACCTGGAGGAGCGCGGTTGCCAGTGTGTCAATGAAAAATCAGGCTCCGGGACTGGCCCAGACCCCACAGTGAGAGTCACCACTGAACCCAGCCCACCTCGCTACATGTCTGGACCACCCGCTGCTTCGTTATGGTCCTGCCAAGGCCCTGGCTGTGTCACTGGGCTCTGGGGAAGGGACTGTCCTGAGTTGTAGCCTTGAAACCACAGACATATTTGCCACTTGAGCTTCCAGATCTGAAACAAAAGGCGGCACCCCCTTTGGAAGACACTTTTGGTGGCCTCAGATGGCCCGGGGCCATCTCAGGCTGGGGCTTGGCCATCTTGGCCTGCAGATTCCTTCACTCCACGTTCAAGTACCACCCTGCTCCATCCCTGGGGGGCCAGCAGGAGGCTGTCGCTGCACTGGGAGGGGCATCCCACCCAGGAAATGCCCGGGTCAAGGAGAAAGGACAGGCAGGTTTTACCTGGTGGCAGCTGTGCCGCAGCACGAGGCACGAGTGAGTCAAGGACTCCTTCACCTGTGTACATGTTCCCACCTTCACCAAGAGCCCCAGCTGCCTTGATTTCATAATTGTCAAATTAGAATCATTTCCTGTCTTGTAAGGAGATGACTGTCCTTTTGAGAAGATTTGTCCCCTCTCAGGTAGCTTCTTCATTTTACCTACCTTGGGTGTCTTGAGTGGTTTTCAAAGAGTTAATGAGTATTTGTCAGAGCCAAGGTCTGTCCAGCATGGCTGCATGGATTGTTTTTTTCATAATCTGGCCCTTCCCAGCATTTAGGGTCCCAGGACAGGGGACAGCAAGGGGCAGCAGGAAAAGATCCCTACTGCCAAGGGGTTTGAGTCAGGATTGGGGTGCAGCCTGGCGCTGCAACTCCCTCTGGGTTCCATGGGACTGATGAGAATTCAACAACATGAACCAGAAATCCAGCTGCACACAAGGCAGGCGGGGGATTGGAATCTGAGGATGAAACCATCAACACCAAAGTCAAAAGTACTTTGGAGAGTCTGTGAGGCCACGGAAGGCCCTGCCTACGTGGACAGCTTAACTCTCTGATAAGCTGTTAGAACTTTCGTTGGGCCGTAGCCTTAAAGTCTGATGTGGTATGTCCAGCCTCAACTCCATTTGCTCACAGCTTTCAAAACTCAGTCAATGCTAGCCAAGGACAATGCTGCATCCTGAAGCCACAAAATAAAATGACCACAGCTATCAGCTCCTGTGTGCCTGGTATATGTCACAGATAAGCTGATGCATCACAGTGTGTTCTGTAGTGCTCAAAGCCCTGCATGATTGTAATCTCAGCTACTTTGGAGGCTGAGGCAGGAGGATTGCAAATTTGAAGCCACCCTGGCTAATTTTGCAAGTACCCTGTTTCAAAACTTTGACAAAGCACCTGCCTAACATATGCAAGGCCCTGAGTTTGATTCCCAGCACCTCAAACAAAACAACTCTACAGTTTGGATGTTATTAATGCTGTTACACAAAGAAACTGAGACTAGAGATGAATAACTCACACAGCAGGGCCCCACAGTGAGTGACAGGGCAAAGCCCCTCCTCTGACCAGGCCTGGCTGGCAGGTGCAGTAGGTGGCGTTCCCTGCAGCCCATTCCTTAGTGTCCCCATTGGTGCTTACCCAGCAGGTACTTTATGATGGCTTGATTGTGTTCCCAGAGGTTGCTGAAGGTCCCCCAGTGTGAGTGGCCATCAGGCACGGGGTTGGCCTTGATGCAGCCCCCACAGGCATAGCTGAAGAAGTCCTGGCAGGGGTCCACTGTGGGGTCCATGGAGTTCAAGATGGAGCTGGTCACTGAGACGCAGGCCTCGCTCAGGCACACTGGGGGTGTTCCTGGAGGGGTAAGGGAAAAAAGTCAGTGATGGGCAGGGAGGAGGGTTGGGGAGGGCAGCGCAGGTAGCCTAGGGCCCCCAGCACACAAGTTCCACCCTTTCCCTGACCGAACAGACTAGGAACTGGATAGTCACTAGACCCAGAACAAGAAAGGGTTCAGCAGCTTCATGATCTCCTGGTTTGTGAAATAAGACTTCTGCCCATTGCCTAAAGTCCCTTCTGTGGCTTAAAAGAACCCAGAGCCCAGGTGCTTTTTTCTCTTTCTAGGGATTGAATCCAGGGGCTCTTCACCACAGAGCTATATCCCCAGCCTTTTTACTTTGAGACAGTTTTGCTAAACTGAAGGTGACTTCAAATATCCTATCCTTTTACCTCAGCCTCCGACATAATCTGGGATTACAGGAGGGCACCAGCACACCCAGGGGTGCTTTTCCCTTAATCAACACTTCCTCCACAAAGACTCTCTAACTTCTTATTATTCCCTGATGCTCAACACACTTATCCACTCATTCACGTACTCAGCTACTCCACAAAATCAATACTGAGGCCCTTTGCCGAGTACAGAGTGTGTGTGAGGCGGGGAGACAGGAGGCAGTCTTTCCCTTCAGGAGCCGACCCTTTTCTGTTGGGGACACACATGTTACATAAGCAAAGTCAAAACACACCAAGAGAAACTGCCACTTATTTACAAAACTAAACTGAACGTTGACTAGGAGCCAACTGGGAGATGCGGACATATGGTACTAGGACTCAGGGACAGGGAAAGACTGGGAAAAGCCATTCCCTTACCAGGCAGGAGAGCTGTTTATCCCAATTGGGGGGGGGGGTGCGGGTTGGTGGCTGAACAACCCTAAACCAAAATAATAAATAAATAAACAGAAACAACCTGAGAGGCTGGTTTGCCAAAGGCGTGAGCAAGGGCTGGACCCTGCGTCAAGGCTGTCTGATGAGCTCTTGCAAGGGACCAATCTGGCAGGTCCCCAGAGGCTCATGGCCTGCCCACAGGAGCCACCCAGGCCACAGGGGGGACTGCTTCCTGAACAGGCTGGGCACCAGGATCACCACCCACGTTCACGGTCTTTCAACCCTTGCTCCAGCGTCAGATGCGGATGAGATATCCCTGAGGAAACTGAGGCTCTGAGAGAGCGACCAGATCAAGGTCATCCAGCCGCACAGGAGAGCTGAGAGCCAACGCTGGCCTGTCCTGGCCCAGCAGCCCCAAGGCCGTGTTTTCCTGCTGTCCGTCTCCTCTTTGGTGGCCACAGCAGGGGCTGAAGTGGCCTGATTGGCAGGGTTGGTTCTTTCATCACACAGGGAGGCAGTGAGGCTGGGTAGCTTTGGAGACTGGTAGATCTGGGTTCAAATCTGGTGCAGAGACCTCCTGTACGAGCCTGGGTTGGGGGCGCAGCTCGGCAGTATGCATCTGCCACCGAAGGCTGAAGCTAACCCAGTGGGCAATCTACCTACTCCCATAGCGTCCTTGAAATGCCCTTGGTGGCAGCAATATTTGGAGGCTTTCGCTTGGCCTATAGTCAACAGGGAACAGCTCAGGGGGCTTCAGAGTCTCCCCCAATTTACAACTAGAGTCAACAGAATTGAGCTGACTCCTGAGAGCAGAGTAGCCACCCAGGGCTGCAGCCAAGAACTCCAGGACTGACCTGTGGTGGACTCCCAGCTGCTCGCCATAGACGTCCTCAGCGGGCGCCCCCTGGCGGCTGCGCGGCGCTCCCAGGGTCCTCCGCTGCTCACAGGAAAGGCTGTGCATGCACGGCGCGCGGGGTGGAGCCTCTTGCAGACAGATGGAGGGCCGAGTGCCGGGCTTCCAGGCGAAGGGCCGACTGGAGGCCGTGAGGACGCGGGTGCAGGGGCAGGACTTACGGCAGTGCGGCCTGACAGGTAAGTGGGCTGCAGGAGAAGGGCCGCCCAGACGCGCCACATGGTGCACTCCAGGTTTTCGCAAGCCGAGTCTCGCGAAAGGAGGTTTTCCCGCGGGTGCCGGTGCTTCCCCTCCGCCGGTAGGGCGTGGAGCTCGGCGCGAGGCACTTCCGGTAGCCGGGCGGTGGGCGAGGAAACGTGCCCAGTGGGGCGCGAAGCCCGGGTCCTGGGCTCCGGCTGTGCGGGTGGCGCTGCGGTAGGACTTGGAAGACGCACCGCCCCTTTGACTCTCCTGACGGAGCCTGCGCCGGGCTGCAGGTGGCTGGCCCCTGGGTGGTTCTCCCCACGGCGTTCGGGTCACTCACGCCCGCGCCGTCCTGCGCGGTCAGTCGGGGTCCCGTCCTGCCCTGGGGAGCCACCACTGCGACCCTCACCGGCCTCCCCCGCCCCGTTCCTCACGGGAGCCCGGGACCGTCGCGGCGCCCGTGGGAGGCGGAGTCGCCGTCAGTCGTCTCGCGGAAGCGCTGATGGAGCGCGGGGGGCGCGGACCACGGCAGGACGGGGGGGGGGCGCGCCGGAGGTTCCCGCCTGGAGAGCGGCCATCTCGGTGGAGAGCGCTCGGCCCGCCTCTGACTGTGGGGTCCCACCCGCGGTTCAGTGGCTCTCGGGAAACTAGGCGCCGCCGGCTTCCCTCAGAGGGTGGTGGGCGGGTGGAGAGTGGCCTCTGTGCGCGGCTGGTCCGCCACAGTGACCCGGAGAGACTGCAGGGGACTGCGGAGGTGGCGGGTCACCAGGGAAGCTTTGGGAAGAGCAGTCGGGGTGTAAACTACCAGGCAGTGCAGGGAAGAGGGGGAACACTGGACCCAAGGGTAGCGACTGGTCATCCTGTTTGTTAAAGTAAATGGATATTTTGGGAAACTGTGAGCTAAGATTTTTCTTTTCCTGATTCCAGCAGTCGTGTGTGTTCTTTGTAAAACATTTGGGGAAATAGCCTATGCCTTTGGTGGGTTCCTGGATTCCTGGTCCTGGAGGTAGATACCACCGTCATGAGCCAGTTCTGTGATGGTTATCCAGCAGTTGTACCAGGAAGCTAAACCGGGGGCTGCTTTTCCAGCCCTTCCAACAAAAAATTTTATAGTGACCTAATTCCCTATATTAAATCCTTTTCTGTCTAACTTCTTTTTGGATAATTTTTTTTTTACTTTTGCAGTCATCTTCTAAGTATTAAATATTGTTATATTTGTATAGTTTCATATCATTTTAATTAAACATGTTATTATATACTAATCATAGATTCACATGCAGTTTAAAAAAAAAGATCCCATGGAACCTTCCTCAGTTTCCCCAGTGATAATATCTTGCAAAACTTCTGTAGAATATCATAGCCCAGACATTGACTGGAGTTTTAGAACAGAGATCTGACTCTGGAGAGCCAACAGATCATTTAGAACAAGAGGAAACTTCAAACTGCAAGGCATCCTGATCTCACAAGAGGGGAAGGTTAATCATGGCAAGGTCTTCTGGGCGAGGGTACCTGGACTGCCTCATTATAGTCACCTCCTCCTAATCATATCTGGTAAAGGGTCCATTTTCTAAAGGTGTGAGTGATTAGATTGGGTAATCCAGGGTAACTCAGTATCTTCCCACCTCCACGCCCTCAACCTTAGTCAGGGCTGTAGAGTCCTTTTTGCCAAATAAGGTAACATTCACTGATTCTGAGGTCTGTGCATGAACTATTTGAGGGTCACTCTTTATCCACCACTTCAACCTTTTACTTTTAAAAATATATATCTTTATTTTTACTTATTATTTTATGAGGATCGAACCCAGGACCTCATATGTGTGACGCATGTGCTCTTTCCACTGAGCTACATCCCCATCCCATCAACCTTTTACTTTTGACTATTTTATAGATATAATTATAAATATATATATATATATAATATATATATTTATATATATTATATATTTATATATAATATATATTATATATATAATATATATGTATATAATATAAATATTTATAGTGTCTTGCCATCCTTGTTCAGTTTTAAACACCCTTTATGTAGCAGTGTCTCCATTCTTAACCCTGCTTCTCTGTTGGCGCACAGTGTAGTCCTGTTTTCATTTTGTCCTTTAGCAGGGGCAGTCCACAGCCCAGTTGTACTAGGTTGTGGGGAGGCCAAATAAGGTGCTGGAGACAGCATGGGAGATATGGTTTATCCAGGAAAACTTCTAACAGATCAATGACGGCTCCACGAAGAGTTCCGTGGCAACAGGCTGAACAGATAGCATCTGGGTCCCTGAAGGTACTTCTCCAAGCAGTACCTCTCTTGCTCCTGGTTTTTGCCTGATGGCTCTGGCCAAACAAGTGATATGCATCCTTTCCACAGAGCCCTCAGTTCTCTGCCCAGCCCCATTCAGGAAGGAGGCTTACATGTTAGACTGAGGAAGCAGTGACATCAGCATTAGTTTGTGTGTATGACCAGCATACATGCAAGAAAGTAGCTTTTTTACAGATAACACTAACTTGCCCTAGTTCCCAGTGTGCATAGAGAAAGCCAATGTCCTTCAAGATGATATGTATCTGGACTTTCCAGCCTAGGCTTGATCTCATTGGTCCCTTAAATTTGCTAGATGTTTGTAAACAGAAAGGGAACATTCAGGATTATGATGTTTTACTGTCCCCCTTTTCTTTAAGGGACAATATAGCAGGAATGGCAGATTTAGATGAGTGCCATTAAGCAAGCATATGAATAGTCCATGTGTTGTTTGTCACATCACTTCCAGGAATACTTATTTCCAGAAAAGGACAGTGGCTTGAGACTGGGTATTATAGAACAAATTCCAGGCTGAGTTTCTCATCGATCAAGAAGATTATATAACAGTGACTGGCTGTTTCAGGGCTTTGAATGGTAACCCAAGTCTGCCCAAAAAGAAATTTGGAAATCAGCTAATGTTTGTATACATAGAATATCCCAATAAAAGATAGAGCCAATAAAGTTTGACATTAAGGGAATGTAAGCCATGTTCTTCATTCAAAGCCTTAGAGCTTAGCCCACATATGTGCTGAAATGTCTACTCTCTGGTTTTGCTCTATTTTTTATTTCTAGGAATTCATTTACACCCTTATCAACTGAAGGGAGTCAACTGGCTAGCCCAGGGATTCCACTGTCAAAATGGCTGCATCCTGGGAGATGAGATGGGCCTTGGTAAGACCTGCCAGGTATGTTACTGTGAAGAAGCACTGTTTATCTACACCAAAACACCTCCTCACAACTCATTCCCATATATATATTTTTTTGGTACCCCACATTGAACTCAGGTGCACTTAAAAACTTAATCATACATCCAGCCCTTTTTTGTATTTTATTTGAAGACAGTGTCTCACTTAGTTGCTTAGTGCCTCGCTAAATTGGTAAGGTTGGCTTTGAACTCTTGATCCTCCTGCCTTAGCCTCCAGAGCCAATGGGATTATAGGCATGTGCCACCACACCTGGCTTAATACCATCTTTAAGTGCTGTTATATATGTGTGTGTGTGATGGTGTATGTGTGTGTGTATATGTATATATATACTAGAATACGAAATGCTTAACTTTTAAGAGATCACAACCTTGGGATTGATTTTTCTAGTTGTAGGGGCAGTTATTAACTATGTCATTACCTTTATATGAGCATTGACATGTGTCTGTGAGAAAAGTTACTTGAGTTACAAGTGCAGTTAATGGGCTCAGATTTAGGGCTTTTCTCTGTGTGAAGCATGTATACTTGCCCAAGGACCAAATTGACTGTCCTCCTTAGTAACACTATATGAAGTTAACTGTATTGCTTCTAATATTATTCTCTCTTTCTCAGTGGGGGTGGGTTGGGGTTGGGCTGCTGTCCATTTTTCTACAGTGATAGAGAAATATGGAGGAAGTACCCTATGCTTTCCAAAATAAAACTTAGACTCTCTGACCTTAAAAGGGGAGAATGAGATGTGGCCCCCTCGGGCATTGATCTAGTGATTAATGGTGGAGTGTTGAAATTGATGCTTCTGCGAGAATAATAAGCAATACTGCCCTGGGTTGACACATGGCCTTGGATTAATGGAAAATTCAGTCACAACACCTCTTGGGTTAATCACATAAGGATTACTTATCTGAAGGATACAAAAGATATCCTGGTATAATCATGATATATGTCAGAGGCAGCTTGATCAGAAATCAGGAAGATAAAAACTTTTCAATCCCAGGAAAGTTTCACCAGTGGTCACTGGAGAGAATGAGCAAGGGTCTCATCATCCTTTTAGAAGTTCAACTATCCCCTCCAGCGCTCACTATATATATAAACTTTAAGCTGGAGCAGCGGTGCACATAGGCTAGTCTGATCATATGTTGAAGCCTCCTTTACTTAGGCCAGATGTACCTCATCAATCTTGGCATTATTCAGAAACAATGCAACCACTTATATAAGGTCCCCTGAAATTCATCACTTCTCTCTCTTGGGCAAACAAATCTGTTCCTGGTATATTCCTGAACGAGAAATATGAAACTAAAATCAGTTTCCTGGAGGTATCCTCCCTATAATCTCCTTTGTCCCAGTCATTGAAATTGTCCTACTGACTTCACAGAGAGCCAGCAAATTCCACTTGTCCTTTGCCTTTCCACCTGTACTTTAAATTCTCTAAAAATATACCAACTCCAAGTCTGTTTTGGTAAAACAATGTTTAGAAATTTTGCATCTACATTATGAAGGATATTGTTTTGTGATATTCCTTTTTTATACTAATTTTGTCTGGTTTTAGTATTTGGGTAAAGCTGGCCTCATAGAATATATTGAAAAGTGAATTCTTTAATTTTCAGCAAGAGTTTATGTAAAATTGTTCTCATTTCCATTTTAGATGTTTGATAAAATTCACTAGTGAATTTATTTTGTAGACACTTCTGATTTGTGGTAATAAAAGACAAACTTTCTCTAAATTGCTTCCTCAGGGAGCACTCAACAGAATGGTTTTAATCCAGTTAAGCCACTTATTAGAGGGATGCTCTGGGCACAATTTGGGCTAGGATAGTTAAATGAGAAAATCATTTCCTTTATAAGATTAATATGATTGTGTCAAAAAAATGAACTGCCACTCTGTCATCACAGCACTCTAACCACAGCCATAAGCAGCAAGGTATGTTTTACATCATTGAAGTTACAGTGCATGCCTAGCCTATATGGTTTCTATTCATTAATGTAAAATTGGAACTGTAGTTTTGCATTTTATTATATTCACAATCATTCAACTGGCATTGAGAATTTATAATTTGCTTAAACATCCTATTGATGAGGAATCATGAGTTTCCCCTTTTTGGGGTTACTTAAATTAATTTTGATGGAACACCTTTGAGCCTATAGTTTTCTCAGTATTTTAAATTTGATCCTTAGGGCATATTTTTTCCTCAGAAATAGCACAGTATTTGGGGATGCAAGCTCTTCACGTGTTTTTTTTTGTTGAGATCAACTTTAGAGACATAAGTGTACTCAAACATGTCCTGAAGTATGCACATTTGGCTTTGCAAAGTTTCATTTCATACTCCTACTTCTTGTGAGAATTATTTATTGTCTGTTTTCTGCATTTGAATGTGTGTTATAGATATATGCATGTACAACTATGACATATGGATCTCGCTATACAGTATGATTATAATGCACCCATTATGAAAGACCAAAGGTTGTATCTGTTTTGTTCACATATAACTTGAGCTTAGAACTTAAGCCAGTAGAAGGCTCCCTCTAAATGGTTATAGAAGGAGGGAGAAAATTGGGGAGGAAGGAAAGCACTCTCATCAGAGCAGCTGAGCCAAGGGCCAAGGCTGTGATATGCGGGTACTGTTTGCTGTCAGGTCTTAGCACTTCTGGCTTAATAGTTTCAAAGTACTCCTGCTGTTTTCCAACAAGTGTATTGGTTTCATTGATTTTTGTTCTTTCCTGATGTTTTTCCCTTTGGTTCAGTTACATAAATATTGAGCCTCATTGCTCGTTAACTCTTGAAGTAATTGAACACCATCAATTTCCTTAGCAAAGTCACTGAGCTTACCTGATGTCATTCTAAGAATGTACTAGTTTCCTAATATGTGGAAGATTGTATGGAATTTCTTTATAAAGCAAGTCATGTATAACAGTTTGTGTTCTCTGCCTATGGTTGTGGGAACTTTATGGTTGTGTCTCCTGGAAAGGTGAACAAAACTGCCTGCTTTGTTTCAGACGATTGCTCTCCTCATTTACTTGACGGGAAGGTTAAATGATGAAGGACCATTTCTGATTCTTAGTCCTCTGTCTGTTTTGGACAACTGGAAAGAAGAAATGGAAAGGTACAGAGTAGATGTAGCTGAACTTGTATTGTTTATGTTAAGATATTTTTCTAGATGATGGATAAAAGATCATAAAGCAAAATCTTGTCATATTCAATGATTTTTATTCCAGAAAGGTTGAACTGAAACAGTGTAGGCAAGACACAAGATCTGATAGGGGAGGATCCAGTGGGTTTTACTGTTACCCTTCTACAATTTAAAGGCTAGTACTTATTCTCAGTAAATTTTACTGATGTAAAGGAGAAACTGCCCTTCTCATAGTAACATAGGAAGTAACTAAAGTGAGAAACATCATTGCATTTTTAGTTAGCATGAGACACTCTTAGACCTGATCCTTCTCCCTGCTTAACACAGACCTTATCCTGGGGTTTAACCATTATTCTAGGTACAGTTCTGTGACCAGCACCTAATGAATGGCATCTGCACACTGCAGTCAGTCCATGACATACACACACCATCTCATGGCTGTGGCATTTGGGTTCATCTGATTCTTTCCTTGGATTTAGATTTGCTCCAGGTCTTTCTTGTATAACATATGCAGGGGACAAGGAGGAAAGAGCCCATCTTCAGCAAGACTAAAACAGAAGTCACATTTTCATGTGCTGCTGACTACCTATGAAGTATTCATTCGTTTCTCCTAACCTGGGTCCTTAGAAGTTGTAGAACCCACTGAATTATATTGACTTTTTTTTTTGAGAGCACACATTTTTCTAGGAGGACATCCACCTTCAACACATTGTCAAAGAGGGACTGTGACCAAACGAAGTGTAGGATCACTGTGCTTCAAGGTAGCTAGACATATTTCCCTCTCTACTGGTGGATTAAGGGGAAAGCTTCCCAGAAAGTGGCACTTTAACCCTCTTTGTTGATGAACAGGATGAGGCAGGCAGCAGGGCAGAGGGTTTCATGTACAGGGGCATCATGTCTGATAACCGGGGGATAGGAATGCAGTATGCCTAGTTTCAGTCTTGTTTTAAATCCTTATCTAAGTAAGTCCTTCCCCCAGCTCTTTTTGGCTACTTAATATCCAACTTGTCTTGTTTTGAAGTCTCTACTTAACCATAACTTCTATCTGTTTGTGTGATAGTGCTACTTAGAAATTGTGCTTAGTTTTTAACTTAGTAAACAAGTTAAAGGCTTAGATCCTGTGGTTTAAGAGAGTTAACAAGAAATAAGAAACTAGATTATTAATAATCAGAATTTATCAATACCAGTCTTTATTTTTTTAATTCTAACTTTTTTTATTTTGGTACCAAGGAATGAACCTAAGGGTACTTACCACTGAGCCAATCCTCAGCCCTTTTTATTTTTGAAGACAGAGTCTCAGTAAGTTGCTAAGGCTGGTTTTGAGCCTGCCACCTTCCTGCCTGGGTCTACAGAAGCTGCTGGGATTCAGGTGTGGGCCACCATGCCCAGCAATACCAGTCTTTTTAATGTGTCTTCCTTAATTTTTCAGATTTGCTTGAAAGATGCAACATTTCTAAAATCGTGAGTATGCTGTACCCTGTCAGAAACTGTGCTGAATGTGTGGAAGTCTTGTCTTGTCTTACAGTTTTTTGACACTTGGCCTCTTTCCTGATATGTCTGGTCTGTCTTCTTTGGGTCCTGTTGATGTATAGGCAGGCATGGTGGGGATTCTGTGATCTAACCTCTACTCATTAGCTATGTGTTATTGGGTTGGTTTCTTAATTTCCATCAACTTCAGTGTCCTCATCTGTAAACTGGGGGTAGTTACCTTTCTTACTTTGGATGACTGTTGTGACAACTGAGATTAAATCTACATGGTTGATGTTTAGCAGATTACTAGAGATTTTTATTACTAGCAGATTTTTATTGTTTTTTGGTTTTATTTTGGTACTGGGGATTGAACCCAGGAGTACTCTACCACTGAGCAACATCTCCAGTCCTTTTTATTTATTAATTTTTTAAATTTTGAGACAGGGTCTTTCTGAGTTGCCAAGGAAGGCCTTGAATTTGTAATCCTCATGCGTCAGCTCCCAGAGTCTCCAGGATTACAGGTGGGCCACTGCATCCAGCCTGGACACAGGATTCTTTACACTGTAACTTGCACAGACACCTTCTCAGGTCTGCTGCTTGAGATTTCACTGTAGTATAGGAGCCTTTTCCTGGCAATTACCAAGCAGCAGTCAGTGCTGTAGAACTGACTATTTGGAAAAGAAGTTTGAAGTATACTTGTAATTTGTCCATTTAACTATGTCTTGGTACTGGGGATTGAACTCAGGGGCATTGCCCAGCCCTTTTCATTGTTTATTTTGAGATAGTCTCACTAAGTCGTTGGGACGGGACTCAAATTTGCAATCTTCCAGCTTCCCAAGTAGTTGTCATTGTAGGTGTGCCCCATTGTACCCTGTGTGCATCTTTCATACTCAGAAGGTTTTGTTCTCAAAGGGCCTTATCAATATTTTAAATATTTTTTCCTCATCCAGATTGTTGTGAATGAGTTTCTGTTTTACTCTTACTTTGATGACTGGGCCCAAGATTTTATGATTCCATCCAGTATTTTGTTTTACTTAATTTACATTTAAATGAGCATATGATGTGTTCCCTCTTTTTCTTTCTTTTTACTTTATTTCATTTTATGTCGTGTCACGTTATTTCATGTCATTTCATTTTATGGTTCTGGGCATTGAGCTTAAAGCCTCTCAACTGCTCTTCCACTCAGTCCTTCCCCCAGCTCTTCTTGGCTACTTAATATCCAACTTGTCTTTTTTTGAAGTCTATCCATGGAAAGGGAGTTACTGGTAATAACCAGGAAATTAAATTATAGAGCTGCCCCATGGTCTGTACAATAGAGGGATGAGGAGTACAAAGATATCCATGAAACATGGTACTATCTGGCAGGTCTCAGAAGGTAATAAGATTGGGACATAAATGTTCTTGGGTACTTTATGTAAATTGTCCCATTTTGGTTTCATGAAAATCCTAGTAGGCAGGGATTATTATTCATTTTACAAATGAGGAAATTAAGAGATTAAGAATCCAAGTAAGGCAGAGCAGACATTCAAACCCAGCACTTGGTGCTTTGGGCCTCTTTTTTTTAATGTTTATTTTTTTAGTTGTAGTTGGACACAATACCTTTATTTTATTTATTTAGTTTTATGTAGTGCTGAGGATCAAATCCAGGGCCTCGCACATACTAGGCAAGTGCTCTACTGATGAGCCACAGCCCCAGGCCCTGGACCGTGTTTTTAAGAGTGTCTGTAAGTAGGTAGAAGCATTGAAATGTCACCTTATTCAGTAGAAACACATTTTTATATTTCAGTCTGTTCTGAATGCATTTCTGGGTGGATTTAAGAGCCTTAGTAATAAAGGGACATTTATAATATTGACTCATATCAAGAATCCCAACAACATAATTGTTTCCTTTAGTATGTTTGTTAATGTTATATTTCTCCATTGCTATATTTTACATTCTGAAAATAGGCAATGTGATAAAATCTGCACTCAAGAGGTTTATGAAGGCCATTTAAAGTTGTATGTTATCACCATGAAATATTGAAATCTTTTGGACAACAGACAGTAGGCTTGTAAAATCTTGGATCGAGAAGATCAGGAGTTCCCTTGTTGGACTCTCCATTCTTGTGTTGGAATTCCCTCTACTTTTGTTTCTGGGAAACAATCTTTAATTTCCTTTGATGAGTGATTCAATCCACTTTCACTCATTGAACCAAAATCCACTTCACTTAGCCTTTTGCGTTAAATAAGCATTTTTAGATGTTTGTGTATATACATATCTGTGTCTAGTCCTTCCAAAGGAATAAGACCTAGTCTGTTTTGAGTGGAACTATACTATGGACGCTCACCACTTATGTCATAACCACTGTCCAACCTCATGGGGAC
Organism: Ictidomys tridecemlineatus; assembly: GCF_052094955.1. NCBI lineage: Eukaryota > Metazoa > Chordata > Mammalia > Rodentia > Sciuridae > Ictidomys > Ictidomys tridecemlineatus. The sequence goes on from NW_027524358.1 coordinate 133,614, forward strand.
CCTGTCTCCTTATAATCCTAAATATATCCCCTGCTTATTCTGCCCAGTGCTCTCCTTGGACTTCCTGCCCTCTCTTTGGATCCTCAGTTCAGTCTTCTCCTACTCCATTCTCATTAGATGAGTGTCTGTCTCTGGCTCTCTTCCTCTCAATTTTCTCTGTAGCCTGAGGAGGAAGGCTTCCTTTTTTTGTTGTTGTTTTTCTGCAAATATTTATTGAATCATGGTCCAGATGAGGCCATAGGGATAGAGAAGATTAAGACATTGACCTTGACTTTCAGGGGTGTGTAGTCTTGTAGAAGATGCAGACAAACATAAACAAAGGCAAAAGGGTGGCATGTGCTCACCAGTAGGTAGAGTGCCAGTGTATTTATTAACCTGCCCACCGCCTATACTGTGAGCCTCTGTGATCAGATTTCCCACATTTAATTCCTTCCCTCCAAAATTCCTCTTACAGTGCTTGTGGGACACAAGAACTGTGTAAACATATTTATTAAATGGTTTAAATAAGAGTGAAAAATGAGAGATGCTTAAAAAAGAGTTGAGTAAAAGTGAGGAAGAATATGATATTATTAACAGCTAGTACTTATTGAGATTTACTGCTATAGTTTGGATCCTATATATCTCCCAAAGGCTCATATGTTAAAGTCTTGGTCCCCAGCATGAAACTGGTGAGAGTGTGTGGAACCTGTGAAAGGTGAGCCCTCATGGGATGTCTTCTGGTCATTCATTGAGGGTGTGTCTTTGGAATGGGTAGCAGGGATCCAGCCTCTTCTTTGCTCTCTCTGTCCCAGCCTTGAGATAGCTGGCTTGCTCTGCCATGCCCTTCTGCTATGGTGTGCTTAACAGCAAGGGGTCCAGTTGATGGTGGACTGACCCTCCAGAATTGTGAGCCAGAGTAAAACTTTTCACTTTATAAACTCATTATCTCAGCTACTTGTCACAGTAGCAGAAAGCTGACCAACACATTCATTATGGGTTAATTATCTTTCTTTGTATTAGTTTTTTTATTTATGTATGAATACATATCACATATATAGAGCACGTTGTTTTCATATCTCTGGTTTTATACACAGTATATTCACACCATTCATGTCTTCATACATGTACTTAGGATAATAGTGTCCATCACATTCTATCATCACTTCTAAACCCATGCCCCCTCCCTTCCCCTCCCACCCCTCTGCCCTATCTAGAGTTTGTCTGTTCCTCCAACGCTCTCCCTCCCTACCCCACTAAGAATCAGCCTCCTTATATCAAAGAAAACATTCAGCATTTGGATTTTTGGTATTGGTTAACTTCACTTAGCATTATTCTCCAACTCCATCCATTTACCTGCAAATGCCATGATTTTATTCTCTTTTATTGCTGAGTAATATTTCATTGTGTATGTTTGCCACGGTTTTTAATCCATTCATCTACTGAAGGGCATCTAGGTTGGCTCCACAGTTTAGCTATTGTGAATTGTGTTGCTATAAACATTGATGTGGCTGTGTTCCTGTAGTATGCTGTTTTTAAGTCCTTTGAGTATAGACCGAGGTGTGGGGTAGCTGGGTCAGATGGTAGTTCCATTCCCAGCTTTCCAAGGAATCTCCATACTGCTTTCCATAATGGCTACACTGATTGCAGTCCCACCAGCAGTGTATTTTCTCCCACATCCTCGCCAACACTTATTGTTGTTTGTATCCATAATAGCTGCCATTCTGATTGGAGTGAGATGAAATCTTAGAGTACTTTTGATTTTTATGTCTCTAATTGCTAGTGTTGATGAACATTTTTTTTCATATATTTGTTGACTGATTGTATATCATCTTCTGAGAAGTGTCTGTTCAGGTTTTGGCCCATTTATTGATTGGGTTGGTTGGTTATTTATTTATTTATTTATTTTAGTGTTTAGCTTTTTGAGTTCTTTATATACCCTAAAGATGAGTGCTCTGTCTGATATGTGAGGGGTAAAGATTTGCTCCCAAGATGTACACTCTCACAAATTGTTTCTTTTGTTGAGAAGAAACTTTTTAGTTTGAATCTGTCCCATTTATTGATTCTTGATTTTAATTCTGGCACCAAAGGAGTCTTATTAAGGAAGTTGGGGGATAATCCCACATGATGGAGATCAGGGCCTACTTTTTCTTCTATTAGTTGCAGGGTCTCTGGTTTTATTTCCAGGTCCTTGATCCATTTTGACTCGAGTTTTGTGCATGGTGAGAGATAGGGGTTTAATTTCATTTTGCATGTGGATTTTCAGTTTTACCAGCACCATTTGTTGAAGAGTTTATCTTTTCTCCAGTGTGTGTTTTTGGCACCTTTGTCTAATATAAGGTAATTGCAATTTTGTGGGTTAGTCTCTGTGCCCTGTATTCTGTACCATTGGTCTACCAGTCTGTTTTGGTGCCAATACCATGATGTTTTTGTTACTATTGCTCTGTAGTATGGTTTAAGGTCTGGTATAGTGATGCCCCCTGCTTCACTCTTCTTGCTAAGGATTGCTTTAGCTATTCTGGGTCTCTTATCTTAGCAGATGAATTTCATGATTGCTTTTTCTGTTTTTATGAGGCATGCCATTGGGATTTTGATTGGAATTTCATTAAATCTGTAAACTGCTTTTGGTGGTGTGGTCATTTTGATAAAATATTAATTCTGCCTAACCTAGAGCGAGGTAGAGCTTTCCATCTTCTTTGATTTCTTTTTTAGGGTTCTATAATTTTCTTTATACAGATCTTTTACCTCTTTCCTTAAGTGGATTCCCAAGTTTTTTGTGTGTGTTCTGGGGTTTTTGTTTTGTTTTTGTTTTTGTTTTATTTTTATTGTTGTTTTGAGGTTATTGTGCATGAGATAGTTTTTCTCATTTCTTTCCAGAGGCTTTGACACTGATATACAGAAATGCTTTTGACTTATGATGTTGATTTTATATCCTGCTACATTCATTTATTTACTAGTTCTAGAAGTTATCTGGTGGAACTTTTAGGTTCTTCTAGGTGTAGAATCGTATCATCATCAAATAATGCCAATTTGAGTTCTTTTCCTATATGTATCCCTTTGATTTCTTTCGTCTAATTGTTGTGGCCAGTGTTTCATGTACTGTGTTAAATAGAAGTGGTAAAAGAGGGCATCCCTGTCTTGTTCCAGTTTTTAGAGGGAATGCCTTCAATTTTTCTTCATTTAGAATGATGTTGGCCTGGGGCTTAGTATAGAGAGCCTTTATGATGTTGAGATATGTTCCTGTTATCTTTAGTTTTTCTAGTGTTTTGAACATGAAGGAGTGCTGTATTTCGTCATATGCTTTTTCTGCATCTATTGAGATGATTACATGATTCTTATCTTTAATTCTATTGATGTGATGACTTACATTTATTAATTTCTGTTGAACCAACCTTGCATCCCTGGGATGAATCCCACTTGATCATGGTGCACAATCTTTTTGATGTTTTTCTATTCCATTTGCCAGAACTTTATGAGAATTTTTGTATCTTGTTCATTAGAGATACTGGTCTGAAGTTTTCTTTTTTTGATATGTCTTTGCCTGGTTTTGGAATCAGGGTGATATTGGCCTCATAAAATGAGTTTGGAAGTGCTCCCTCTTTTTCTATTTCCTGAAATAAATTAAGAGTATTGGTATTAGTTCTTCTTTAAACGTCTTGTAGAACTTGGCTATGTATCCATCCAGTCCTTGGCTTTTCTTGGTTGGTAGACTTCTGATAGTATCTTCTATTCTGTCATTTGAATTTTTTTTAAGAGAGAAAGAAAGAAAGAGAATTTTAATATTTATTTTTTAGTTCTCGATAGTCACAACATCTTTGTGGTGCTGAGGATCGAACCCAGGCCGCATGCAAGCCAGGCGAGCGCGCTACCGCTTGAGCCACATCCCCAGTCCATCGTCATTTGAAATTGATCTGTTTAAATTGTATATTTCATCCTGATTGAATTTAGGCAAATCATGACTCTAGAAATTTGTCAATGCCTTTGAGGTTTTCTATTTTATTGGAGTACAAGTTTTCAACATCATTTCGGATTATCTTCCCGTATGTCTGTAGTATCTGTCGTGGTATTGGAAGGAAGGCTTCCTTTTTATAGGCCAGCCTTTACACAGACGTTTGTTTTAATTTTTCAGGTATTGTCCTTCCTTACCCACTTTTTTGTTTGACACACTTAGTTTTACAAGTGCAAAAATAATGCAGTGGGATTCCATAATGTTTACCAATAAAATTAAAAACTTAAAGTCTTATAACGCCCACTTTATTATCTTTTGCATGATTTTCACATTTTTAAAAGGATATTCAATATTTATACCTTTTCATTATTGTATTTTACAGCTACCATTTATCCTTTTATCACCTATTATTAGATAGTTTATTTTCATTTTTTTGCTATTTTAAGTTAATGCATCTAGAATAGCATCCAATATTTTTCCATATTTTGGATTTTTTAACAGCTTTCCACCAGTAGCATCTGTTAAAAATATGATTCTAGGACTGAAACTTCTTGAGAAATTGCCCTCGTGACATACTATACTATAAACTTGCTGTGGCAGCAGCCCCCAGTGACCTCCACGTTAACAAGTCCAGTGGCTGCATCATCCTGGACATCTTCGTGATCCTGTTCACCACTCTCCCATTTTAAAGTCCTACTCCTTTAGCTGCTGTGACATCACTGTCTCTTGATTTTTCTTATGGGTTTGAATCTCTGCTCTGCTCTTATGATCTTGACCTAGTTACCTAGCCTTTCAGAGTTTTAGTGTCCTTGTTGGCATGATTATGGTCACTTGTCTTATTCCTTGGATTAAATTGCACACAAAGCCACAAGCACAATGTCTGTTACATAGTACAATATGATAAATGTATCCTTTCATTTCTGTCTCTGGCTCCTTACTTTCTGCATAGATCTCTCTCATATGAGGGGAAAACAAAGCACATGGTAACCTTTCCAGATAGGAAGGTCATGATGCCAGGTATGCTTCTATCAGAGTGGGCTGTTAGTTTTTCTAACAAGTCATAATTGTATAGTAAGATATGGTTGTGAAATATATTTGAGCTACACGAAGCTGAAAGTTTGGATTTTCTCTCACAGCTTCTCCTGGAGTGTTCTTGTTGTGGATGAAGCCCACAGATTGAAAAGCCAAAGCTCTCTGCTGCATAAGACACTCTCAGAGGTAAACTCAAAGGATAGTCTTAGATTTTACATACCCTCCTTCCTTTTTTAATAGACTTTATTTTTTAGAGCAAGTTAGGTTTACAACAAAATTGAATAGAAGGTACAGAGAGTTTCCATATATCCCCTGCCCCTTTACAAGCCTAGCTTCCCCCATCTCAGCCTCTCCCTGAAGAGAGATGTTAAAACTAATGAAACTACATTGGCACCACAGTATCACCAGAGTCCGTAATGCTGGATTCACTCGCTGTTGCATGTCCTGTGAGTTTGAACAAACAGGTGATGGCATGTTTCCACCCTATAGTATCATGCAGAGCAGTTTTCTGGCTCAGAAATCCTATACCCATCTGTTCACCGTTCCTTCTCCCCTCTAACTGCCCTTTATTTTTTTTTTTTTAAATATTTATTTATTTATTTATTTTAGTTTTCGGCAGACACAACATCTTTGTTTGTATGTGGTGCTGAGGATCGAACCCGGGCCGCACGCATGCCAGGCGAGCGTGCTACTGCTTGAGCCACATCCCCAGCCCTCTAACTGCCCTTTAAAACCACTTAGTTTAGTCTACACAGAGCCAACTAAATTGAAACTTTATTATTATTATTATTATTATTATTATTATTATTATTATTATTATTTGTTCTAATTTGTAATATATGACAGCAGAATGCATTACAATTCACATTACCCATATACAGCACAATTGTTTATATCTCTGGTTGTACACAAGTAGAGTCACACCATTCGTGTCTTCATGCATGTACTTCGGATAATGATGTCCATCTCATAAATTAAAACTTCTGTATTCAGACTTCTGCAGAGCTAAATAAACCTATTTGGGAGGGCAGTGACAAAAGTAGTATTTAATATGGCTAATTACTATTCCTTTCTCTTTTATATAGAAGATAACATTTACTAAAATCTAGTTATCAAATGAGTCAGACCCTACCCCAATAAAATGCATTGTATTTTTGGAGATGTTTCAACTCTCTTTTGAGTGCTTTTAATTTTTCTCTCTTTTTTTTTTTTACAAATAAAGATCTTATACTCCTGTCTGCAGTTGTAGATGCATTGGAAATACCTTACGCCTCCCCTAATTTACCTATTTAGAAACTTACCCTTCACATGGAGTCATGAAGAGACCAATTTCTTACAGCATATTGCCTTCAGTCTCTCATCTGTTGTATTTTTAGTATGATACACTTGATTGCATTCCCTTCTCTTGATCTCTTGTATCATTCAGCAAAGTAGATGAGAAAGATCATTGTGGCCTGGAGCTGCCCTTGTTTCTGAGAAGCCAATGAAATGTGAAGTACCTTGTTGACTTGAAAATTTGCTCATTCATGAGACCACACTTGTTAATTTCTGAGATAATCAAAATTTGGTCCTCATCCTATAATAAATCACTTAAATTTAGAGGTCATTTAGAAGAAAATCTTAGACCTGGATTATGTATTTAATATTTATTGGCCTAAAAGTTGCAGTGTTTAGAGTTTTTACTGAAGATATCATCATTTTTATTAGTTTCAAATATTGTTATCCCCTGCCTGGTAGGGCATCCTCTATCTCTGCTGTCCTCTTTGCCTTTTTTTAGGGACCCTTGATTACATGTCCTTCCCAAGAGTTTGTACTCTATATTTAAAATAATACACATGCATAGGATGTGACTTTTCCACATTACTTAATTCTGCTGGTGTAAGTTCTTGTTAATGTCAGCTCAGAGGTTGACCTTACTTGGCCTGATATCTGTTGTTACTGTTTTTCTTCCTTCATTAGTCTCTTATCCTCCGTGTTCCTATCTGTTTCTCAGTGTTTTTCCTTTTTCTCTTGGAAACGCTGGGGTTTGACCCAGGGCTTCATGCATGCTAGGCAAGCGTTCTGCTGGTGACCCACATTCCCAGCCCTGTTTCTCAAAAATTTACAAAATCCCTTTTTATATTGGACTGTCCATGGCTTACTATCCAGAAACATCTAGAAATCTTGATATCTTGACTCTGATATATTGCAAAGTTTATGAACAGACATTGTGTCAGTGTAAATCTTGCTGCTTGCTTGTAGCAGAGAGGCCTGATGCTATAAATAACTTTGGCTTCTCAAACTCTTTGAATGAATGTGTTTACTCAGATACTCCCATTAATTCCCCCATGTAGGTCATAACATAATTTGACTCCTCACATAGATTGCATTTAGTAACCCTAGTGAATACTCATGTAATACTCAAGAGTTTACAACGTGATGTCACTTACATGCTTACAAGAGTGTCTTCTTACAGATTATTATCCCCTCCTTATGGTTGAAACTGGAGAGGTATTATTTCTCACATTAAATAGAGTGTACAACTTGTACCTGAGCCTTCTGATTTCATTTGCCTTGGTTCATTGTGTTATATCATGTCCCTCTGTGTTCAAATAAATGTTGTGATGGGTCACTTGGTTTTGCTTCCCAGTGGTAGAGATTTTTAATTGTGTTTATTTACATATTCTAGTTCTCTGTGGTCTTCAGTCTCCTGTTGACTGGAACTCCTATCCAGAACAGCCTCCAAGAGCTCTACTGTCTCCTCAGTTTTGTGGAACCTGACCTGTTTTCCAAGGAACAGATGGAGGATTTTGTTGAACATTACTGGGATATTGAAAAAGAGTCCAAATCAGGTTAATTCCCATTCAGCAAATTATCCCCAAGAGATCTTGACACAGAAACTTCCCTAATGCATAAGAGTTGTAGATTGAAAAGGAAGAGAATCAATAACTGGAGAATGCCTTCCAGGGAGAAAAACCACCACAGCTATAAGGCAGATGATGGTCCCTCATGTGGTGTCCACTTGTCTGCTATCCATGGCTCTTACTTGTTTGTTACATGATTCTGCAGTGGGGCTTATTGGTTCACTTTTGGAAAAAGTAGAAAGTACCCACTGATATGTGTGCTTTTTTAAAAACCAACTTCTAATTTTTTTCATTTTTTTCTCTTTGTGGTATGGAGATTGAACCCAGGGGTGTTCTACCACAGGCATACATTCCCAGTCGTTCTGGAAAAAAATGGAGACAGGGTCTTGCTCAGTTTCATAGGCTGGCCTTCAGCTTACCATCCTCATGCCTCAAGTTCATGTTACCATGCAGCTTCAACTTGTAATTTAAAAAAATTATAGATTTTGTTAACTTTCCATGCCACTTGCCAGTGCAGAAAAGTAAGTGCATGCTATAGACCCAGACTACTGTTAAGAATTCTGCAACACTGCTGTTTTCTTTTAACCAGAAGTTTGAGATGATTGGGATGTGGAAGGGAAAAGGGAAGCCTTCATTTGTATAACCGTAGCTTTTTCTTATACTTTTGCCACTCTGCCTTGTGGAACATTCCCATAATATCTGAATACCCTAGGATGATTGTCCAAAACAGATGGCAGGGGGCCACCCAGTGATTATGTGTGTGCTGGTTAAATATGAGTTGCAGAGGGTTCTTAGAGCAAAAATTCCTAAACCACAGGGTAAAGATGATCTGCAAACCTGCTCTGATTGATTACTCCCATGGTTAGAGTTGTCAGATATGGGATATCTAATTACAAATGACAAGGGACACACTGGTACTGAAGAGCTATGAATTGTTTATCTGAATTTCACATTTAACAAGTTGCTTGTATTTTTGTTTTCTGTTTCTGGTTTTCCTACATGATGTATACTTCCAACTTAGTGTACCTTTTGAAGTCTAAGATGCCTGTAAAAGAACAAGGGATTAGAAGTTTTTAAAAATCCACTTTTAATGCTCGCCATTTTCACATTCACCTGTGTGTCCATGGATAAGTGGTCTGATTTCTCTGACTCACTTAACTTTCATAAACATGGAGACAGTATTGCTCACCCTGCATTTCTATGCTGTATGCTGATCAGTGAGATGAAATGAAGAATACCCTGGAAAACAGTGTTTTGAAAATGAGATTATTCCTAAGAAGAATCCAGTTCTTTGAGTGTTATAGTTTGGGTATTAAAAGCCAGTAACAAGTCCAGAAGGAAAAGGAAGAAACCAGGAAAGGGAGAAATGATTGGTCCTCTAATTATGGTGGTTCAGCTTATAATTTTTTGACTTTACCACTTTACAAAAGCAGCAACATTCAGTAGAAACTGTACTTTGAATTTCAAATTTTTATTGGTGTACCTATTTGTACCTGTTGATGTTTTGCATAGTGATTACTTAGGTCATTAGCATATCATATAGCAAAACCTTTATCATTTCTTTATGGTGAATATATTCAAAATTATGGATTCTAACTGGGTTAAGATATAAAATGCATTATTGTTAGTTATATTAGAATGTTCAATATAATCATCAGAGAAATGGAAATCAGGAACACAAGGGAACCCCCCCCCCCCGTTAGAATGGTTAATACAGACACCACACGCTGGCAAGGCTGTGGTGGAAGGGGAACTCTGAGACACCCGGGTGGGAATGGAAATGGTATGGCCATCGTGAAAACCAGGATGGCGTTTCCTCAGAAAACTAAATAGAACTGCTGTACAATTCAGCAATCCCATACTGGGCATATAGTCGAAGAAGGGGATCGACATGTCAAGAGATGTCTGTGCTCCTGTGTTCATTGCAGCACTCTTAACAGTACCCAGAGTGTGGAGCTCACCTAGATGTCCATTAGCAGATAAAAAGGAAATGTGGTGTAGATACAGGATGGGATGCTCTTCAGCCATAAGAAGGCATGAGTTTCAGTCTTTTCCCAGGCTTGGGATAGGTTGTATCTGTCCTGTGAGGCGGGGTGGCAGCAGCAAGGCACCACTCCCCAATGACTCAGCGACCCTGAGGGTAAGTAACTGATACCACACAGTGCTCTGTGTTGTCAGTTGTTTAGTCACAGGCATTCAGCACATTACATGAAGTATTCACAGTTTTTCATAGAAGAGGCTTCAGGTTAGATTATTTTGCTGAGTGGACTAATGTAAGTGCTGAGCACTTTTGAGGTAGGGTGGGCTGAGCTGTGGTGTTTGGTATGTTAGGTCCGTTCAAGGCATTTTTTACATCTAAGATATTTTCAGTTTGTGATGGGTTTATAGGAATGTAATCCCTTTGTAAGTCCAGGAGCATCTGTAACTGAAAACTTACTGTACAGACCTAGAACGCAGAATTAGCATGAAAATGAGGAAAGTGAGTTGGTCCACGTTCTCTAGTAGTTCAGCGCCTCTGCTGTATTTTTGTACCACACTCTTTTTTTGTGTTTTTCCTTCCACAGCAAGTGAACTTCACAACCTCTTGCAGCCGTTTCTGCTGAGGAGAGTGAAAGCAGTGGTAGCTAAAGAACTTCCCAAAAAGACAGAAGTAGTGATATACCATGGCATGTCAGCATTGCAGAAAAAATACTACAAGGCTATTTTGATGAAACACCTAGGTATTCAGAGGGCACTTGGTCCATTAAGAAACTAAATGGGGATGTGATTTTTGTGCAGGGAAATATTTTATGATTACACTCACTTTGTGTAGCAAGAATATAAGGTAGAATTTTGTATTCTGAATGATATGCCAATCACCTGATGTGGAACAATAGCAGTGTTAAGTGTAGCTCAGACTTGGTTGTTGCATGATGGAATTTCTCTTTTTCCCCTTGCATGGTTTTTCTTATGCCTGCAATATAGCAAACACTTTTAAGTGTCTACTCATGATTTTTATCCTCTATTTGCTTTTTTTTTCTGCTGTCTTCAAACCACAACAGCAGTTAAAGAAGAAATTTTAGAAGTTTACAATTGTTTTAACAAAGCACTGCTAAGTTCACCTTGTAGACTTCCTTCTCAAAACAAAGTGAGGAGTAAGAAAATCCCATATGGATATGATTTTAATTCTCAGTGCAATTGATTGCCATTTGAGAGGTTAGTATAAATTTGAGGGAAATACTATGAAATGAATAAGGTTATGTTTGTGTTTTGTTTGTGTTTTGATTTGTTAGTCCTTTTTCCTCTCTATCTTCAAAATTTCAGATGCATTTGAAAATGAGATGGCAAGGAAAGTTAAACTTCAGAATATCTTATCCCAGCTTCGAAAGTGCGTGGATCACCCGTATTTGTTTGATGGTGAGCCAGTGTCCTGTTTCCCCCCATTATTTTTCATTAGTAGTTCTGTAACCAAAATCATAGCCGGACTCTTCAACAGAACTGCTGCATTTATGTGTCTACTCTGCTTCTTCTCATTTTCTCTATATTAATGATATCTCGTGTTAATCATACTGAAGATTTCTTCACATGTCCCATAATATTCCTTAAGCTGCTTTCCTTTTTCTCTCTTAATGCAGGATCCATTGCATTTGTCTTGACTCTACTTTTCTGCAATCTAGAAATGTTTCTAAGCTTTTTTGGAGGGCAGGGAGCTTTTCTTTCTTTCATGATAGTGACAGTTGTGGAGAGGAAAACTGGCAGCTTTACAGAATGGGTCATAATGAGGATTTATCTGACCCTTCTTCAGGATTAGATTTCCTTTCGTCTTGAGCCCTCTCGGTCACTACGCCCAGTTCCCTGTGTTCTCTGTGATGCCCAGGCATTGTCAGTTCACGTTTTGTTAACCTCTCAGATCCCTTGACACAGCAGATGGCTTCCTCCATGGGACGCTCTTCACTCAGCTTCTGGGGTAGCAGTTTTTCCTGCCTTTCTTCCTCCCTGCATGCTCCTGCTCTGTGCCCTTTTCTCTCTCCTTTCATCCTAGTGACTTCTGTACATGTCCCTCTAAGCACTGCTCTTGTTGCCACAAATTTATGTGTAGTGTTTTATTTTCATTCCCATTGGGGTTTTTGGATGCACTCTGATGGCTGGCCCTGGAATTCCCTAGTGTAGAAAGATTGCAAAAGGTCTGCTGTACTTGTTTTAAGGAGTCTGCCAAGTACCATTAGGAGCTGTTTAAAAGTTTAACAGAACTTTAATCAAGTGCACATTAGAACTTTTTTTTAAGGGAGAAGGGGCATTAGGAACATAGATTTTGAAGGACATCTTCCAGAATATTCTGACTGCCGCCTGTACCTTGAGAATCACTTTTATACACACCTAAGCCTATTTCTTGATTTCTTATCTAGAGTGAGAGCCTTAGAATTTCCTTTGTGGATCTTCTTGATCTCTGGCATCTTCCTTTCCCTCAGTTTCCTAAAGAGTGAGTTTGCTTCTTAGATAAATATTTATTAGACTTTTTGGATGTGCCAGGCTCTGCAGTTGATATTAAGCAAATAATTAGAAAATGCCTCGAATAGGTGAGACTGAAGGGCCTACTGCATTAGAAAGAGCTTGGGCTCTCTCTGTTGCCTACCTATTTGGTTTTCTACTCAAGAATTTTGCCCTGACTCAGGGCACACAATTAGGATTGGGCTCTCTGCTTTCCAGGTGTGGAGCCAGAGCCTTTTGAAGTTGGAGACCACCTGATTGAGGCTAGTGGGAAACTTCACCTGCTGGATAAGCTGCTGGCATTCCTGCATTCCAGGTAGGAATAGGTTGACATGTACTGCTCTCGGGGAGTGACTGGTTCAAACCTGAGTAATGAAGAACTTACTGATTCTTGAGACTGATTCAAGTTCCCTTTTTTAGAAGCCTGGAATTCAGGGCCTACTTTCTCTGCAACTGTACACCCACCCCATTCCATCTCATCCAACCCCACTCCTCCACCTTTATCCTTTGTTTCCTGAATTCCTACAGCATTTAGGATCCCAGTCCAGGACTTGGCAAGCCCTACCTTACTCTGCTACCTTGTTGATCAGTGTATGTTCACCTCATCAGTCCAGCTATGTTGGTTGCATCCACAAGGATGAGTCAACATTGAGCATTTCTTTTAAAATTGCCTGCTGCTTCCTTGAATTGAACTGACACATAATAAAGGTTGAGTAAACATTGGTTCTTGTTAATCTTTGGGATTTTATTTAAACTCAAGGCATAGTTGGGGAATACTCTTTCCCAGAAATGCAAGTTGGGTATCAGAAGATGACATTTGGTTAGTGTTCAGCAGCCTGGTATCCAGCATGTACATCTTCATCACCACAGGAAAGGGGGAGTCTAGGAAAAGACAAGAGACTCAAGAATTTCAGAATTGTGCCTTTAGGATGATTGCCCCAGGTGTGGCCTGAACTAACTTAAAACTTCAGATTTGTCAGAATTGCCCAGTCTTTTGCAAATTAAATAATTGCATGTCTTGGGGCTGGAGTTGTGGCTCAGTGGTCGAGTGCTTGCCTAGATAGCACATGTGAGGCCCTGGGTCCAATCCTCAGCACCACACAAAAATAAATAAATAGCTCAGTGACTAAGCACTCACCTCACATGCGTGAGGCAGGAGATTCGATCTTCAGCACCACGTACAAAAATATAAATAAATAAAACAAAGTTATTGTGTCCATCTACAACTAAAGAAATTGAAAGAATAAAATAGATAAAGGTATTGTGTTCAACTATGGCTAAAACGTAAATATGAAAAATTGTTAATAATCATAATTACACGTCTTACTGTATTTTATGGCCTTTGACCTATCTACCATAAGTGTGTGTGTTAGAGATGGAGAAGAACCTATAGATACCTTCCATCCAAGTTTTTCATGACCTCGAAAGGTCACGCCCAATGACATATAGGTAGTAAGTGGCAGAGAGAGATAAGAATCCAGGTACTTACCTTTAAACTCAGTGCTTTTTCCAACAATTTGGGGCTAGAGTCTGGCCGATGTTCTCCCTAACTCTTGGTCTTACTCTCCTGGCAACATTAAGGTAAGTTAGTTTTCTTAAAAAAATTTTTTTTTTTACAGCATTGTCCTTGTTTGTTCAGGCAAATTTAAAACAATGTCTGATGATAAGGGCTGTCACCCTGATTTTGTTTCTTCTACATTATTTTGAATTATCCTTTCCTTTCTTCACTCTCTATATGTAAGTTTCTTGTGTACCATGGGGGATTGCTTCTCTAACATGATGCTTTTTGACTTTTCTAGATGGTAATGACTTGTACCGCCAAGTGGGAATAGCAGTAGATAGCCTTCCATAGCTCTTCAGGATCTTGGGGAGCGGGTGCACACACATTTGTACCTTGCCTTTACTCTTCACATGTATATTTATTTTACTATTGAAATGAAACTTCTGTCTTCATTGAGTGAAGTGATATTCCGGAAAGAGGATCCTTGGTTATGCCAGGGCTTCCACACTCCCTGGTGAATTGACAGGTGCCCTGGGACTGCTCTGAGGGATGCAGCTACATGTGGAGGCACTTTGTCTTCTTGTATAAAGTATTCAGAGTTTCTGAGAAAGTTACAGGACATTTATATTTCTACTTTAGCATTTCCCTTATGTGTAAAGTTGTCCTCTTTGGTCATGTTGCCTGAGGGTCACTCCCCGTAAACACTACTAGAGTTGGCAGTTTCTCCTTTTCTTCTTGCCAGGGGCCATCACGTCTTACTCTTCTCTCAGATGACCCAGATGTTGGATATTCTCCAGGACTATATGGACTGCAAAGGTGACTCCCCTTGGCCACTACATCATCTGAGAGTCATAAGGGGTGTGGGAAGGTTACCGAGGAAAAGGTTAAAGACAAAGAAGGTGAAAAGGCTGAGGAGAGTGGACAGTGGTGTGTGAAGCAAGATCGACAGCAGGGTAGAGACGCATGGGCAGAAGTAACACCCACTTTCTCACCAGGTGATGCAGGTGATGGGTATGGAGCAGACGTTGTGAAAATGTTGAGTGGCTTCAAAAATGTGTGAGTCGAGTCTCAGCGACAAACCCTTGCAGCATCCCTCAACAGCTCAGCAGTTGTGTACTTATGCAGGATTAGTAAGAAAGGGAAGATAGATAGCATGGAGATCCCACAAATGAAGCAGAGGGAGGGTGAGAGCAGTTATTTCTGTGACAATAGGGAATGTAGGCAGTTACTTGAGAACTCTGCTTAATATATAATAAAATTGATGTGGGATAATAGGACAAAGCTTGAAAAGGGGTTGATTTTTGAGCCTGTGGGAGAGTATCAGCCGCAGAAATAACTGTTTTAAAGTTTTGTTGGGAGTGGTCTCTCAGATCCACTTGATGCCCCCCAAGTACTGCAGTAACTGGACACTTCAGCTACTGGCACATTGAGGATTCTCGAATGCCAAAACATGAATTGAGATTATAATTCCCCTTCCTGACCTGATGCGTGGTGACAAGTGGAGAGCCCTAGAGCTTCGCTGAAAAGCAGGTGCTGGGTCATCAGGCAGGCTCCCAAGTGCTTGTCTTGCTGCTTGCCTAAGTCAGGATTGTGTCTTAGCAGTCACCAACTGCCAGCGTGTGGATATTTAGGGTGGACTGGGAAGAGTCAAAACCAAATATTACCTCTGCAAATGCCAAAGACTTTGGCTGCCTGTGGTTTTAAAACCCAGGATAGTGTGTTATGGTGATTTTTTTGGTGAAGTGATTAATTTTTTTTGGTTGTTCACAACATTACAAAGCTCTTGACTGAAGTGATGAATTTTTCCCCTAAATTTAGATCTTTCAGACTGGGGTTGTGGCTCAGTGGTAGAGCCCTTTCCTGGCATGTGAGAGACACTGGTTTGAATTCTCAGTACCACATAAAATAAGAAACAAGATCAAGTTATAAAACAATTGAGATCTTTCCCTTGGGCTTTATTGAAAGTAGGGCAGGCTTGGGTGTGGAAAGGACAAATAGGCATTGGCTTAGGAATGAATCGATGCAAAGAGTAAGGAACTGTGTGTGGTTGTTGTCTTCTCTACGTAAAGGCTACAGCTATGAGCGTGTGGACAGTTCTGTTAGAGGTGAAGAGAGACACCTGGCCATCAAGAACTTTGGACAGCAGCCCGTCTTTGTTTTTCTCCTGAGCACCAGGGCAGGTAAGCCTATGGGTATTGAGGAAGCAGACAGTCATCCCACCACTGGTACGTTTTCCCCTAATTCTCTGAAAGGAGAGGTTCTTACCAAGGAGTATTGAAAAAGGAGAGAATCGAAGCACTTACGTAGCCTAGTACTGGACTTCTCGTGTGGAGCTCTTTTCTGTTCAACCTGTGAAGCTGTGATCGTGAGAAGGGAGGCTGAAACCTGGGCCTGTTGGAAAGTAATTCTAATCCACTTAGACCACTGACCTGTTTTGTTTTGTTTTTAATTTCGGGGAAAGTTTTATTCACATTCATTCATTCTCCTTCCTAGCCATGAATTTTTAAAATAAGATAATCTCTTTTCTAGTTTCCCTTCCTTCAAGAGTACCTCTGAAAGAGTGTTATAAAGTTTAATAAAGATTTGTTGTTTAAAATGTGACTAGAGTGAAACTGACAGCTATTTATAATTATTATGGTATTGTCCATATGACTTAATCATAAATAAATGACACTTGTGGTTTTGCCAGTTGCTTTCACATAGTATTAAATAATTTGAAATCGGTTTGGGGAAATGGAATTTTTCTTACATTCTGAATCAAAAACCCCTATATTAATTTTGAATTCATAGTCTGAGTTTCATGATCTTATTTTTTTGATGGTAATCCTGATGGAATAGATATAGGAACACAAACAGGAATTGTGTCCTTGATGATAAAGAGATTAATGTCCTTATGGAACAAAAGGTCATCCTTATGTAGAAAGCACTTAGTAAGTGCTTTGTACTATATGGGTCTATAAAAGAAGTGTTAGATATGACCGTTGAGTATCAGGAGATCATTTCTCCAGTGTGTGTCTTACCTCTGTCTTAAAGCCAATAATAAGATACAATCAGATTCCTTTGGTCCAGTCTCTTCCCAGGTCATATACCACACCCTGTCATTCAGTCCCATTGTCTCATGATTAGTCTTTGGGGAAGCTCAAAGGATCTGGTCAAAGGCATGGTCAGTGTTGGGAGAGGAATTCCATTTATGTGTTTAAGATTTTTTTTTTTAGAGGGAGAGAGAGAATTTTTTTAATATTTATTTTTTAGTTGTCAGCAGACACAACATCGTTGTTTGTATGTGGTGCTGAGGATCGAACTCGGGCCACACGCGTGCCAGGCGAGCATGCTACCGCTTGAGCCACATCCCCAGCCCCGCGTTTTAAGATTTTATTTTTTATATTTAGAGAGCAAATAATGTTTGAAACATCTAAAATTAGTTAATCTCCTTGGAGGCCTCAGAGTAGATTATCTAGGAGCTGAAGCAGTCCTTGACATTAGCCTTTTCCACGCACTAACTGTCATACGTGCCATCATGTTGTAGCTATACCTGTGCCACATTTTCATTTAATGTTTCCTTACAGCTTTCCACGAGGTTGTTACCACATATTGCCGGCAGATGGCAGCGATAGCTTAGGAATATGTCCCAAACAATTAAATGCAGCTTAAAATATCATCTTTGGTGAAGAAGGGCTGCACTAGCCACTATTAACTCAAGAGAAAGATAATCTTTTTTCACTTTTTTAATGATGACAAAGCAACTTTATTATTATTTTTTTTTAGAGAGAGAGAGAGAGAATTATTTATTTCTTTAGTTTTCGGCGAGCACAACATCTTTGTTTGTATGTGGTGCTGAGGATCGAACCCGGGCTGCACACATGCCAGGCGAGCATGCTACCGCTTGAGCTACATCCCCAGCCCAAGAAAGATAATTCTTATGGAACACAAACACATTTTCAAATGAGATGACTGCCTCGATAATTAGCATACAGTGGATAAAAAGGTTCTGGAGCCTGGCACAGTAGTGCATGCCTACAGTCCCAGCTACTCAGGAGGCTGAGGCAGGAGGATGGCTTGAGCCCAGGAGTTCAAGGCCAGCCTGGGCAACATTGTGAGACCCTGTCTCTGTCCCAGGAGTAATGACCTCAGATTCTGGAATATGGGATGGAATCCTGACTGTTTTATCTTCTAGTGGTGCAACTTCAAATAAATCCCTTAATCTAGCTGTTTCCATTTCAGCATCTGCAAAATGAGAATAGTGCTAGCAAGGACACAGGGTTGTTGTGAGGGTTAAAAGAGTCAACACATGTAAAGTGCCATGAGCAGTGGTTGGCAGTAGTAAAATAGAAGTGTAGCTCTTATTATTGGATATAACTTAGCCTTTCTCCGTATTCAGTCATTAGTATTTCTTTATTCCAACTTTGATTTTATAGGAAGACTTCAATGAGAATGTTCCTGCCTGGCTTGTCTTACATCCAGCCGGGAGTTGGTAGTCCTGTGGAAAGGAACCCTTCATTCAGTTCTTGGAACAAGCCCTTTTAGGCCTGTTTTAGCAATGCGTTCCAATGACCCTGGCTAGAGTGTGTTCTGTACAGTTTCCACATTTATCAAAGAGAAGCCTGTGGTTTGCTTCTTAGTACTCTAAATTCCTGAACCCAAAGTGCTCTTTTGGCCTTTTCCTGCACCATTGGAGAAAGACCAGAGAGTTGTTGCATTGAGTGTTCTTGTCTTGAACTGATTTTATGCCATCTTCTTTGATAGGTGTGGAAACCAGTACAGGAAGACACTCTCAGGTTTTCTCCACTCAGAGGCAGGTATCATCTGCTCTAATCATAGCTAGCGTCAGGTCTTCCTACCTTGTTGAAGCTGGAAGTGTGGTCATGTGTGTTTCTTACTGCCCACTGCAGACCTCTCGTGGTTTTAAGATACATTTTTAATTGTAGATGGGCACTGTTTTAGTCAGCTTTTTCACCTCTGTGACCAGAACCAACTGTGGAGGAGGAATGTTTCTTGGAGGGCTCATGGTTTCAGAGGTCTTAGTCCATAGAAGGCCGACTCCATTCCTTGGAGCTCCAGGGGAGGCAGCATCCTGGCAGGAGTGTGTGACTGAGGGTAGCAGCTCACATCATGATCAGAAAGCAAAGAGAGAGAGACTCCACTGTCCAGATACAAAACATATACCCCTTAGCCATGTGCCTGCTGAACCCCTTCCTCTAGCCACACCCACCTGCCCCAGTTACCACTCAGTTAATCCCATTAGAGATCCATTAACTGATTAGGTTAAAGCCATATCCCAGTCATTTCTCCTCCAAACCTTCTTGCATGGTCTCACATGTGAGCTTTTGGAGGACACCACATCTAAACCATAACAGACAATACCTTTATTTTATTTATTTTTATGTGGTGATGAGGAAGGAACCCAATGCCTCACGTGTTCTATCACTTGTGTTCTATCACTGAGCTACAACTGCAGCCCCCAGACCTCTTATTTTTGGAGCTGTTTTCTGAAAGAACTTGTGTCCTTATTCACAGACTCTTTGAAGCAAAATCCCATCAAGGTTTTCAAACAAATATTACATGTCTTCACACAATTAACTTAAGCATCCTTTTCTTCTGCTTACCTCTCATTCTGTTATATTTGATAATTAAATTTTCCCAGTTCATGCAATGGAAGGTGAGGTAGCACTTTTGACCACTGTAGGGTGGTCAAACCTGAAGTCTGGGGCAGAAATGTCCTTTTGAAGGATGAAACCAATCAGTTGGACTGATTTCAGATTTTCAGTAGGACCCAGTCCTGCCTTGTGTGTTTTCTAGTTCCTTATTTGTGTGTTGCTGATCATTCTCCTTTTTTGTATGGTTTTCAGGTGGAGTTGGCATGAACTTAACAGCAGCAGATACTGTTATTTTTTTGACAGTGATTTTAATCCTCAAAATGACTTGCAGGTAGCTGCCAGAGCTCACCGAATTGGCCAGAACAAGTGAGTGAGTTAGACATTGGCACCTTTCTGCTCTGTTGGCTTGCAGCTGTGGATTGGGGAGGAAGGTGGACCGTGTAGTCCTGACAACAGTGCCACATTGGAATTAGAGACCCCTGGGTTTGAACCCCGTTGTGCTGCTGGCTTGTAGAGTCATGTTGGGAGATCAGTGGTCACATGATCAGTTCAGACTCACTTTGTTGAAAAGAACAGTTAAATTCCAAAATGATTAGAAGAAACTTAGAATTTATTTAGTTCATGTTTCTCATGTTAGATCCTAATTCAGTTTAAAAATGAAATTAAAGCCAGTGGGTGCACATGCCTGTAATCATTATCAGCATGGGAGACTCAAGCAGGAAGATCAAGTTTAAAGCCAACCTTGCAACTTTCCTAAACCCTGTCTCAAAATTTTTTTTAAGGCTAGGATTATAACTTCATGGTAAAGCTTCCTGGGTTCCCAGTACCACAAAGAGGAAACAAAGTTGTGTTCAGCTGCCCTTTGACTTGAGGTAACTGCCTGCCAGGGGTTATCCTGGCTACAGATGAAGGCCCAATAGTGGTCACTTTGTCTTCCTTCCTCTTCCTCTTTTGGGGAAAAGTTCAGGAAGAAGTTGAGGCCAGATTTATCTAACAAATGCTCAAGTTCCAATGAGCAGTGTCCTTTTCATTGAACACTCATTGTTCCACAAATGAGTGTGGCATTTGGTTCTGCTTCCTTTTGGGTGTATTTTCCTGGCATGCTTTTTTCCCCAGCTTTGCAGACTCCTAACACTGCTCTCATTTGACTCCCGTACAGGGCTGTGAAAGTGATCCGGCTGATTGGCCGAGACACTGTGGAAGAAATAGTTTATAGGAAAGCAGCCACCAAACTGCAGCTCACCAACACGATCATAGAAAGAGGCCAGTTTACTCTGGGAGCCCAGAAACCTTTGGCTGATCCTGACCTCCAGGTAAAATGCGTTCTTATTAGAGTCTCATGATTTATGACCCGTACTATCTGTGGATGAGAATGCAAATAAAAAGGACCAGCATTAACCACCCATTGTTACAAATTACACATTTTTTCATTGGCCTAATTCTTACCCTCTCAGTATCTAACTACATGCAAGGTGCCATACAAGCTAAAAATGAGGGTGGCATTTAAAGGTGGAGAAAATAGAATAAAGAGAATGAGCTTTGAACCATCTAACTTGGATTGAAATTCACATCTTATCCCTTATTGGATGTATGACTTTGAGCATGTAACTGAACATCATGGATCTAATCTCTTAATGGCTTCTAAAGATGAGTGTGCCATGAGTTACCTCAGAGAGAATTTGTTTAAGTTCTTTTTTTTTTTAAGTTCCTTTTTTTTAATCAGTGATGATTAGTTCCATACCTCCTCCTTAATCCCTGACCCTTTGAGTAGTGACTTACAGTACTCATTCCATACTCAGAGATGAGTGAACAAGATTAGGAATTCAAAATTATGCCATAGGATATAGGGATGAAAGCACTAGAGTTAGTGCTAGAGTTAGGAAAAATTAGATGGGAGTCAAATGCTGGCTTAGAATATCCTAGAGAGCTCTCTTTTGGTAGGAGGTTTAGAGTTATTCCTTAGCAGCAGCCTTTGAGATAAAATTGAACCTATATTATAATATACCCCAGGTCCTTTTGAGGGATTAGGTGCAGAGAGATCAACCCCTAGTATCTAGCATGATTCAGGCATGAAGAGAGTAATAAATGTCTGACAAAAGGTTGTAGCTGTGGGAAGGTCTGCTGTAGGAAATTGCAGAGAAATGACAGGAGTTGGCTCTTGTTTTGAGGCAGGCAGTGAGAGAGAGCAAGTTCAAAGATGGCTTTAAGCCTTTAAGCCTGAAAGATGAGAGTAGAAAGTAGGAAGATAGGGATAGAAATTAGAAAGATGAAGATAATGTAAGCTTTAGACAACAGAGTTTGTAATAAAAATCAATATACATTATTGTTAGAGGGAGACTCAGAAAAGAAAGGAATTAGAAAAGTTTACAAGAAAAACCAGGCTTTAAAAGAATCAGCTTATCAAACAAAAAATTCAAGAGGTATATGAAATGGAAAAAATTACACAGTATTACAAGCAGAATTATCAAATTTACAACTAGCCCAAGCATGAGTTTAAAAATGGCAGTTTTCTCACATCTGTATCTTTACACATCAGCATTGCAGAAAGGGAAGGTGCTGTTTTTGTTAGGGAGTCACTAACCTGCAGGATAGGGTCACAGATTTGGGGGTACTAGAACCTGAAAGAAGAACCCTAGGTTT
This sequence comes from Ictidomys tridecemlineatus, assembly GCF_052094955.1. Classification (NCBI taxonomy): domain Eukaryota; kingdom Metazoa; phylum Chordata; class Mammalia; order Rodentia; family Sciuridae; genus Ictidomys; species Ictidomys tridecemlineatus. The sequence goes on from NW_027524358.1 coordinate 155,616, forward strand.
TGTTTGTTGGCTTGATTTTTGTTTATCTTAGAGAGTAACTGTGGAGTCTTTGGCCTTGTCTGTTTTGAGTCTTCTGCATGCTCATCTGTCATGGTGGCTGGGCAGGCTGTGCATTTTATTTTCACACTATTGAAGAGGCAATTTCAAATGGAAGGTGAAAGCTTGAGAGAGAGGTATGTGTGTACTGTAGGTGTCTAAATACACTTCTCCACAGGACCTTGGGAGAGGAGCTCATCATGGGCTGTTGTGAAGGCTCGGGCATCAGGAGTTAGAGGAGATGAATTCTCAGATGCTCGACGCTTCCCCAGTGGAGGGAGCTCCAGGCATTCAATCAGGGGTGTCCCTGTGACATTGGCTGCTAGCACATCATTGTGAGATGCACAGGCACAAACTCTGCCATGGGACCAGATCCTTGGGCCAGTACAAACTATTGGCTGGTGGAGAGGACCTCGGTGGGACTTCCTGCCCAAGCCATGGCAAGAAATCACACTCTGGTTCTGTCTTGATTCTTTCCCTCCCCACTAGACTGTCAGTTATTTATGGTTGCCAGGAACAAGGGTGATAACTCACTGCCTTGTCTCAAAATACAGCAGGACATTTTTTAAGTTATTAAAAGTATCTAATAGTAAAAGATGTGGTTCTGGTTTGATAAATCTAAGCAGTATAGAGCAGTGAAGTCCTGAAAAAGGAAAGCAGGTTCCTTGTCTTAGAAGGAGAACACAACAGAAACAGAGAACAGATAAAGATGCGGTGAACACTTATTGAATGCTTACTGTGTGCTAAGTATTGTGTGACGTGCACTTTTTCCAGTTGTTTCAGAAGAAGAATAACAAAAAAAATGAGATAAACGTTGTCTTTACCTCCATCTTAAGAAATTTTCCAAACATCAGATTCATGACTCTAATCTGAGCACTCTTTAACTTCCAACTACATGCTCTTAGTTACTATAATAAAGTGGTTTTCATTTAAAAAATGGGTAGTTCCTTAAAGACACGTTGTGAGTGAGCAGTAGCGAGGGAAGCCAGGAGACATAGTCCAAGGAGTGGAAGAGGGAAGGGTCCCAGTATGGACTGAGCCTCATCATAAATACTTGGCTTTCTTCTGTTTTGGGTACTAAATGCCAAAGCCATTTGGCTTGGTTATATATTTATATACACATACACACACCAAGGGTAAATATAAATATAACAGGTATGGTTTTGCTTAGTTTTAGTCATAGTTTTCATCTCGGGTATTTTCAAGCTAAAGTTTCCAAGTTACAGAATAGGCAATCTAGAGATAACTAACCAAATCTAAAAGGACAAAATGAAAATGAAGTCCCATGATGTGGATCCCAATTGGTTCAGAATTCCTAAGAGATAGTACTTAGGGAGGTGGAGAGTTGCAAGTAGCAAATGAAAGCCAGGTAACACTATCTAAGATTCTGGTTCCTGTAGCCGTAGGAAGTAGGCTGAGTATATCCCCTAGGGGGAGCAAGAGGGCAGGATGGGGAGCGGGACTATCCAGGGAGATTGAAATTGAGAAAGGGCTTTTGGGTCTGGTGATCAGGGTGGTTATGGTTTTGCCAAAGTGGGTCCCATAAAGCACTGTAGTAGCAAAGCGGCTTGGCAAGGACAGGTGGCAGCTCATGGTGAGATGAGGTATTCAGTGGCACCTTCTCTTTATAAGAGTTTGGCAGTGGGAGAGGTAAGAAGGTAGCCAACAGGGTTTCTGACTTCTCTCGGGACTGCTGGAAGTGCCTGTAAAAAATGCTGGTGAGAAGTGCTATAGAAGATGCTGGAATCATTTTATCTGCCCCCAATCCTCAAAAAAATTGGAGGCCACAAAATTTTTTTGGTATTGTAAATAATTGTCAAAGTCAACATCTATGATCATCATTTATCACTTCTCTGCTTATTCCTCATCCAACTCCAAAACTGCCTGGCAGGTGTCATTTGTGATGGAAGAGAAGAAAGCCCATCAGGGAAAGAATTACCTGGTGTCATTTAGACACTTAGCAAGTCACACATCCTCATCTGTGTTTTCATGAGAACTCACTGGATCTCTCGTTTTCTTCATTCAAGTTGAGTGACATACTGAAATTTGGCTTGGATAAACTGGTGTCCTCTGAGGGGAGCACCCTGGAGGAGGTAGACCTGGAGTCCATCCTGGGAGAGATAGAGAATAGCCAGTGGGCCTCTGATGCCCTGCCTGCAGCTGGAGGAGGGATCAGAGAGCAGTAGGAAGGAAGTGAGTTGGGGTTAGGTGAGCCAGTGACTGTGTCACCTCAAGGTAGGGTGTGAGTGAGATGCTTCCCCACGGGAAGTCCTGTGTCCTGCTCTGGGACCTCTCTTTCCTACCCAGCCCTGTAGTCATCTGATGACATTCTTAAGGCTTCCTGGTCCAAGATCTGCCAGAGTAATCCTTGTTCCCTTGAAGCTGGACTTTGAATCCAAGTGATGATATTAATGTTTATGGTCCTGTCAGTCTCAAGGATTTAATTTGAACCTTTTCTCCCTTGACACAGACATCTTCTCTGGAGTTTATTTGGTAAACCTGCTATCTTTATGATGGTGCTTTGCACAGTTATTTCTCTTCTCAATAGTAGAATGTTTTTTAAATTGCAACTGATATTTATGGACATTTATTGTGTTCATCAACAGTACTGACTATGTCATGTGCTTTAGGTCGTTTAAGACCCATGAGGTGGGGGGTTGGGGTGGTGTGTGTATATATATATATATATATATATATATATATATATATATATATAATATATTATATTATATAAAATATATATAATATATATTATATATGTATTATATATATTAATATATTTTATATATTTTATTTATATTTTATATAAATAATATTTTATATATATTTTATTTAATATTATATAATATTATATGTTTTATATAATATTATATATTTTCTGTTCTGAACTATTTGAATTTCAGACTTGAAAGAGTTATTTTTTTGTTTTTTCTTTTTCTCATGATTATTTTTAAAATGACTGCTCTCCTTTATCAGCAACAGTGAGTCAATATGGGCTGGTGTGAGAGGGTTTTACTGACCTTTTTAAAAATTTTTTATTCATATATGACAGCAGAATGCATTATAATTCTTATTATACATATAGAGCACAATTTTTCATATCTCTGATTATATACACAGTATATTCACACCCAGTTCCTGTATTCATACCTGTACTTTGGATAATAATTATCACATTCCACCATCATTAATAACCTCATGCCTCCTCCCTTCCCCTCCAACCCCTCTGCCCTATCTAGAGCTTGTTGTTCCTCCCATCTCCCACTTTCTATCCCACTATGAATCAGCCTCCTTATATCACAGAAAACATTCAGCATTTGGTTTTTTGGGATTGGCTAACGTAGCATTATCTTTTCTAACTTCATCCATTTACCTGCAAATGCCATGATTTTATTTTCTTTTATTGCTGAGTAATATTCCATTGTATGTGTGTATGTGTGTGTGTGTACACACACACACACACACACACACACACACACACACAAAACCACAGTTTTTAATCCATTCATCTATAGAAGGGCATCTAGGTTGGTCCCACAGTTTAGCTATTGTGAATGGTGTTGCTGTAAACATTGATGCAGCTGTGTCCTGTAGTATGCTGTTTTTAAGTCCTTTGGGTATAGATTGAGGAGAGGGACAGCTGGGTCAGATGGTGGTTCCATTCACAATTTTCCAAGTAATCTCCATACTGCTTTCCATATTGGCTGCACCAATTTGCAGTCCTATCAGCAGTGTATGAGTGTGCCTTTTTCTCCCACATCCTTGCCAACACTTATTGTGGTTTTTATCCATAATAGCTGCCATTCTGACGAGTGAGTTGAAATCTTAGAGTGGTTTTGATTTGCATTTCTCTAATTGCTAGTAATGATGAACATTTTTTCATGTATTTGTTGACTGATTGTATATTCTGAGAAGTGTCTGTTCAGGTCCTTGGCCCATTTATTGATTGGGTTATTTGGGTTTTTTTTTTTTTTTGGTGTTTAGCTTTTGAGGTTCTTTATGTACCCTAGAGATTAGTGCTATATCTGATGTGTGAGGGGTAAAGATTTGCTCCCAAGATGTAGGCTTTCTATTCACCTCACAGATTTGTTTATTTTGCTGAGAAGAAAGAAACTTTTTACTTTGAGTCCATCCCATTTATTGATTCTTGATTTTAAAATTCTGACACCAAAAGAGTCTTATTAAGGAAGTTGGAGCCTAATCCCACATGATGGAGATTAGGGTCTACTTTTTCTTCTATTAAACACAGAGTCTCTGGTTTTATTTCTAGGTCCTTGATCCATTTTGAGTTGAGTTTTGTGCATGGTGAGAGATAGGGATTTAATTTCATTTTGTTGCATATGGATTTCCAGTTCTCCCAGCACCATTTGTTGAAGATGCTACCTTTTCTCTAGTGCATGTTTTTGGTACATTTGTCTAATATAAGATAATTGTAGTTTTGTGGGTTAGTCTCTGTATCCTCTGTTGGGTACCATTGGTCTACCAGTCTGTTTTGGTGCCAATACCATGCTGTTTTTGTTACTGTTGCTCTGTAGTATAATTTAAGGTCTGGTATAGTGATGCCACCTGCTTCACTCTTCCTGCTAAGGATTGCTTTAGCTATTCTGGGTCTCTTATTTTTCCAGATGAATTTCATGATTGTTTTTCTATTTCTATGAGGAATGTCATTGGGATTTTGATTGGAATTGCATTAAATCTGTATAGCGCTTTTGGAAGTATGGTCATTTTGATAATATTAATTCTGCCTATCCAAGAGCAAAGTAGATCTTTATCTTCTAAGGTCTTTTTTGATTTCTTTCTTTAAGGTTCTGTAATTTTCATTATATAGATCTTTCACCCTTACTGAGCTTCTTAATTCAAGAGTTCCTTCTAGCCTGGCACAGTGGTGCTTAGGATCTCGAACCCAGGGCCTGCAAGTGCTAGGCGAGCCTCTACCACTGAACCACAACCCCAGCCCATCTTTTCTACTCTTTGATTAGTGGAGTTGTAGAAAACATTTCAATAAGAATTTAAAGGTTTATTAGTATATGGTTTTGCTCTGAAGTGGTCACAGTTAATAGTTATTATTACCTTAAAGTGGTGCTAGAAACTGAAAATAGCACTGAGATTGAGTGAGAGTTATGACAATTAGATATACCCTCAGGCATGGGCACATAGGAGAAAAAAGTTCAGTGAAAGTCCCTTGTGTAACAGTGAAAGAGGTATCCATCCCAGCAGATGTGCAAATATTAACATAGAAATACAAGAAACATGAGTAAACAAGGTTATAACACTCCAACAACTGATCCCATAGACATTGACGTGGAGGAAATGCCAGGTAAACAATTCAGAAAGTTAAAATTATCGATGAACTTAAAGGACATCTAAGGAAGAAAATGCAGAATGTGAAAGAGCATTTTAATGAAGAGAAAAACAGAACCAAACAGAAATCCTAGAATGAAAAATTCAATTAATCAAAAGCTCAGTTGAAAGTCTCACTAATATATAAGATCAAGTTGAACACAGAATTTCAGACCTTGAAGAACAGCTCTATGAACTTGAACACTCAACAATTTTTTTAGAAATTAGGAATATTGAACTTTGGGTAATATGTAAAGACCTTACTTATACTGAAGATATTGAAGATGAACAGATTCAGGCTAATAGCACTGATAACCTATTTAGTGAAATAATAGCAGAAAATTTTCCAAACTCAGGGAAGGAGATGGACATTCAGCTACTGGAATCATTCAGAACTCCAAATAGACAAGACCAGAAAAGAATCTCCCATGATACATTACAGTGAAAGTGCCAAAAACACAAAATAAGGGAAGAATTTTTAAGTTTAGAGAATACTAAGTCCCTTATAAAGGCAAACTTATCATAATAACAGCAATTTTACCATCAGAAATTCTAAATGCCAGGAGGGAACATGGTATGATATATTTCAAGCCCAGAAAGTAAGATAACTGCCCCCTATATACTATATTAAAAAGAAAAGGAAAAGCCATCCTTCAGAATTGAAGATTTTTTTTTTAAAAAAAAAGACTTCCAAGAAAAGCATAAACTAATGGATTCATGACCAGTAAGCCAGGATTGCAGAAGACACTTAAAGGAATTCTATACACAAAAAAGAAGGGAAAAAAAACAGTGTGAAAAATAATAAATCTCATTAGAAAAGTGGACAAACAAATGAAAAATAGGATTTAAAAAAAAACTGTTAGAAATATGATTAGAAATAAAATAACTACAAGTTATAATAACCCCAAATGTAGTGATCTCAATTCTAATTAAAAGACATAAAATGAGAGGTTGGATTTATTAAATAAATGTTACCTGTGAGAAACATTGGTAAAAAACATCCACAGACTGAAAATAAAAGCATGGAAAATGATATTTCGTGCATCTGAAAACAAATAGTAGCAATTACTCTTATATCAGCAAAGCAGACTTCAAATCAAAGGTACTCATAGGAGATGAAGAAGCTCAATACATATTCTTAAAGAAAATTATCCAAGAAATAACAGTTGTCAATATTTATACCTTGAACATTGGCATACCTAATTTTATAAAGGAAACACCATTCAACTAAAGGCTCGGATTGGCTCCGATTTTTTAAAAGTGCGGTGTTTCAATATACTTCTCTTGCCAACAGATAGTTCATCCAGACATGAAATAAATGAATATTAGATTTAAAACTCACTCTAGATCAAAAGGACTTAGCAGACCTGTTCAGGGAACCTTCTCCAAAAAATGTATTTTAGGCCACAAAGTAAGTCTTAGCAAATACAAACAAGTTGAAAGATGAGGGTTAGCATAATAAAGACTACTATACAATAAAACTAAAGTCAACATTCTTAATGGGGAAAAATTGAGCTCGATTTCTCTAACACAGACATCCACTCTCGCCACTCATGTTTAATATACTACTTGAAATAAAAGGGCTGCAAGTTGGAAAGGAAGAAGTCAAATTAGTCCTATTTGCAGAAAATATGTTCCTGTACTTAGAAGGTTCCACCAGAAGACCTTTAGAGCAGATAAACAAATTTGGCAAAATAACAGGACACAAAACTTACAAAAATCAATACTTTTCTATACAGAATGACCTTGCTTAGGAAGAAATCAAGAAAACAATTCCATTGGTAGCAGCCTCAAACAAAGTAAAACAAAACAAAACAAAAACTAGGAATAAATCTAACCAAGGAATATTATAGAAAACTGAAAAAATAAGGGCTGGGGTTATGGCTCAGCTGTAGGGCTCTCATCTATCGCATGCAAGGCACTGGGTTTGAGATCCTCAGCACCACATAAAAATAAAGATATTATGTCCAACTACAACTAAAAAAATTTAAAAAGAAAAAATAAACAGAAAAGACAGTAAAAGATCAAAAGACCTCCCATGTTCATATATGGGAAGAATTAATGTTGAAATGGCCAAATTACCAAAAAACAATTTACAGGTTCAATGTAAAATACTATTAAAATACCAATGAAATTCTTCACAGAACTAGAAAACAATTCTAAATTCATATAGAAAGACAACAGACCAAGAACAATCAAAGCAATTCTGAGCAAAAAGATACTCTGGAGGTATCCCAATACCCAATTTCAAATTACACTAGAAAGCTATTGTAACTACAATAGTGTGGTATATGGCATTAAAAACAGGCATGTAGACCAACGGAATTAAAAAGAAGACAGATGCTGGGGCTGGGGCTCAGTGGTACAGCACTTGCCTAGCAGTGTGCAAGGCCCTGGGTTCCATCCTCAGCACCACCTAAAAAAGTAAAAGAATTGTGTCCATCTACAACTAAAAATTCCTTAAAAAAAAAAAAAAACCAACACGATACAGTCATCCGATCCTTGACAAAGGCACAAAAATATTGGAGAAAAGCCAGCCTTTTAAATAAATGGTGCTGGATTATCAGACATATGTAGAAGCATGAAACTAGAACCCTATCTCCCACCTGCACAAAGTGGATCAAGAATAAGACCAGAAACCTCACAACTGCTACAAGGAAACACGGGAAACACCCCAACGTGTAGACACAGACAATTACTTCCTCAATAAAACTCCTACGACTAAGGAAACAATAGCAAATAGATGGCACAACACAGGAAACAAGAGCAAGAAGAGAGCCTGCAGAGTGGGAGGAAATCTTCGCCAGCTGCCCTCTGTCAGAGGACTCATATTCAGAATATATAAAGAACTCAAGGAAAACAAATCAATGATTGGGGAGATGAGCCAAACAGAAAATTCTCAAAAGTAGTACAAATGCCAACAACTATATGAAAAAATGCTTAATACCTTTAGCCATAAGAGAAATAAAAATCAAAACTACACTGAGGTTTTGCCTCACTCCAGTAAGAATGGCAAAAATACCATTAATAATAAATGCTAGTAAGAATGCCATGAAAGGAGAACTTTTATCCACTGTTGGTGGGAATGTAGAATAGTACATCCACTATAGAAATCAGAATGGAGGCCCCTCAAAAGACAAGAATGGAAACCCCCTATGACTCGGTTACACCACTCCTTGGTGTTTATCCAAAAGAATTAAAGTCGTCACACTGTGGCAATGCATGCACATCCCTGTTTACCACAGCACCATTCACAGTAGCCACATCACGGAACCAGCGTAGGTGGCTGTCAACAGATGGGGTTGACACAATGGGGTTTTATTAGCCATAAAGAAGAAGCAATTGTTTCACTTGCAGGAAAAGGAACAAAACAGAGCATCATGTTAAGTGAAATAAACCGGTCACAGAAAGTAAAGAATTGTATGTTTTCTCTTACAGGTGGAAGCTAGGGAGAAATATAGGGAAAAAACAAATCTCATGAAAAAGGAATGAGATAGAAGTTAGATAGAAGGGGATGGGAGGAGGGAGGAGAAGAAGGAAAGACTAGGTATTTGGGAGTAAAATCGATCAAATTGCATCATTGCATGTATGAATATGCCACAATGAAACCCCCTGTTCTGTATAATCACTTTTCACCAATATTTTTTTTAAATTAACACACTTAATGTATATTTAAAGCAATGAAATGAGATATGATGTCTTTTGAAGTCAGGGTCTCTATAGCTGTTTTTCATAGAACTGTGAGACTCCCAGGCCTCTGGCAGCACAGCACAGCACAGCCTTGCTGCTCCTAGATACCCCTTTTTATCTCCTCTGTGCTCCTACAGCAGCTGCTTTCTGATTGTTTAAATCTAGAGTTTGTTGGAGATTCCAGACCCCAGTATCAAAAGCTCCCGGATCTCCCTGCAGAAGCTCCTGATTCAGCCATCTTTGCCAGTGGGGGTTTCTGAAGAGAACAAAACCGTGTGGTTGCCATGATGACTGGGTCTCTGGGATGAAGTCAGAGGAGGATCCGTTGAGTTGATGGGGGAGCAATGCTCTAGTAGCATGACCATCTGCTAAGAACGAAGTGGCCCTGAACAAGCAGTAGTTTGGGGAGCCCTAAGGAATGCCAGCAAGTGAAAGAGGTGCTGAGAGAGAATCAGTGCCTCCACAAAAGGCAGGTGACTGAGAGCAGCGAGAAGCCATCTAGAGAGCATGTGCATTGAACAGACCCTGAGGACCAGGCTTTATGTCACTCCCCCAAGGCTCCCGGCAGCCTGGGCGGGTAGCCGCCGGAAGGCATCACCCAAGGCCTGCTAGTGCAGAGAACAGACAGGAAACCTGCATAGCTCACCTACCTGTGGACAGAAACGTCCCTGGTGACTGAGCACTCCTCCCAGAAGCACTGGTCTGAACAGCTCTCCCTGCTGAAGAGAAGGATCTGAGGGAATGAAGTAGGGTGGCAGGTGCGACGTCTGTTGTCTAGTAAGAATCCCGAGATCACAGTTACATGAGACGAGTTTGTGATTTCCAGTAGGTAAGACATGCCTTCTCTGTGGTTCATGTTCCATCAGTTCTTGTCTCAACATTTAAAAAAATTGGTTTTCTCAAATTCTAACTATGTTCGTTCTTAAGCCGTAGAAAGCACACACACCTCTCCTCAGAGCTCTGGGTGATGAACACACCAACTGACCCACACCTTGGAGAGAGCCTCGTGGGCTAGGGGTGGGCCTTGACCTCTGGAGAGGGGAAGTCCATTTTTTCACCCCTCCCTCATCCAGCCTTTCCCTGACTCTTGCCCTGTCTCAGGGTGACCTGGGATCAAGCAGCAGCTGCTCCGTATGGAGGTGACTAGGTTTGAATTGTCAGCGTACCTCCCACGTCTTCCTCCTTTACCTCCTTCCAGGGCAGCTCCAACCAAAGTTTTTCTCTCCTCCCGCAGCATGGCAGAGTCCAGAGCTCAGGACTTAGAAGACCCAAGACAGAGAGGCAGACTCCACGGGAGGCACCTTGTTACCCACTGGAAGGGAAGAAGCTAGCCTGAGGGGGTTCCGTGGGAGGCCCTCGATGGTGAGTCCCTAGAGCCTACTGTGTTTCCAGGCCCTTGAAGCCATGAAACAGAGAGGAAGGTGGGGCCCAGCCTCAGCTGCAGGATCTGCCCTGGGAGCTGATTCACACAGAAGATACCCGCAGGTCGACCTCGTATGACTTACCTGGCCTTTGGCCTATGACACTCAAACTTCTTTTTTCTTCTTCTTTTTGGAACATAGGATCTACCCCAGGGGGCTTAACCACAGGGCCACATCTCCAGCTCTTTATTTTTATTTTGAGACAGGGTCTCACTAAGTTGCTAAGGTTGGCCTTGAATTTATGATCTTCCTGCCTCAGCCTCCCAGGAGGCTGGGACTACAGGCCACCATACCAGGCCACAAACTCTTTCTTAAATCTGTTTTGTTTTGTTTTGCTTTTTTGCGGTGCTGGAGATCAAACTCGGGGCTTTGTGTGTGCTAGGGACCTTGTGGCTGTTCTCCATCTCACAGAACTTGCTCTTGAATGCCCTTTGTCCAGTAAGCAGTTCACGGGAGCACGATTGTTATTGTAGGTTCATGAGATCTAGTAGTGACAGGAGCAATAAGGAAAGGCCTCAATCCTGAATTTGCCCAGAGGAGCCTTTCCTCTTACTTCACAGGCTGCGGGTAGCTAGTGTGGTGTGGGGGGAAGGTGGAAGTGTAAGTCCCAGGCTCCATCTGCTACAGACAAGCCAATGCCCTGCTGATGCTGCTGATTCCCTGCCAAGGTGCACAGCTCTGAAAGGAGGCAATTGAACTATCCTGGATGAATCTTTAACCCTCCCCTCCCTTCTCTTACATACACATTCATTACTTTTATCAGAAGATGATCCATCCTGGAATGGCAGCTGCTTTCTGAATAAATGGCTGTTCCTTAGCAGTGGACTCCAACAGGCTCTTTCTCACTTTAGTGACTTTGTTCTGACAATGGTGCACGCCAGTCATCCACTCTTCTCCTTTCATGATTCCATCTTATTATTCATCTATTCATCACGTTTATTGGTTCTGTCCATTATTTGAGAGCCTCAGTGCATATTTACAAGTGCAATAAAGAGAGCGGCCCAGCACTATGCCACACAGTGTGACAGGCAGTCAAGACAGGACCGTCCTTCTCTACCCCTGACTAAGCTACTGGGGCTGTGGGGTTGACTGACCAAAAGTCCAGCTCGTGCAACATGATCTGGTCACGTCACCACATAGTGTAACCAACAGTTGGTTCACTTTTTTGACCTCTACCTAATTCAAATTCAAGGCTAAACGGTTCTCTTTTAAAATCATTACATATCCAGATAACATCTATCTATCCCTTGAAAGTGTGCAATTCAGTGGTTTTTAGCACACTCACAAGATTGTGTTGACATCACACTGTACAATCCCAGAACATTTTCATCACCTTAAAGACACCCATACCCATTGACAGCCCTTTGTCCTTCCTCCCAGCCCAAGTGACCACTCGTCTCTTCCTTCATTGAGGCACAGTATTTGTGTATACTTGGGTTAGTTAGCTTTTGGTCACTGTAAAAAATACTTGAGATAATTAACTTACAAAGAGAAGATGTTTATCTTGACTCAGAATTTTGAAGGTTCTGGTTCATAATCTATTGGCCTGTTGCCTTGGGCCTGCGACAGAGCAGACCTTGATGGAGAAAGCTCTAGGTCAGGAAAGGTACCTACGCCAGGATCAGGACAGGAAGCAGACCCCACACCCTGGACACTGCCCACAGTCGTCCACCACCAAGCTCCCAAGAGCACCAAATTGGGGCCAAGCCTTTACACATGGGCCTTTCAGGGACATTTCAGATCCAAGCTAAATCTTATTCATGCGGCACACATGATGTTCGGACTCAGGTACATTTGGACAATCTTACTACTGGAGATAGGTACATACATTTCCAGAGTGAATGAAATCAACATGCTGAGGAGACGGCTCACTCTCATGTTTACTGTAGCACTGTTCAGTAGCCAGGATATGGAATCAACCCAAAGATCCAAAAACTGTTGCATGAATAAAGAAAATCTAGTATTTATACACACAAAAAAATGAAAACTTGTCATTTACTCTAATGTCCACTTTGCAAATTTGCTTATTCTGAACATGTTATATAAATGGAATAATGAAATATATAGCTTTTTGTGCCTGACTTCTTTCACTTAATATGTTTTTAAGGTTCATTCATATTTTGGCATGTATTCAGACTTTAGTCATTTTTATGGCTGAATAATACTCCTCAGAAGGAAATAACATCATCTGATTTATCCACATATCACAGACATCGGCACTGTTTTCTGCTACAGATATTAGAGTACAAGTTTTTGTATGAGCTTATGGTTTACTTCCTTTGGGTGTTTTCTTTGGAGCAGAATTTCTGGGTTAAAACTATAACATTTTGAGAAACTGCCAACATGTCTTCTAAGTAGCGCACACATTCCAACCAATAACATATAAAGGTTCTGATTTTTCCACATCTTCAACTACACTCATTATCATCTTTTTGAATATGGCCATCCTAGGACACGTGACAAACTATTGTCCACAAGATTTACTTTTTCCTGATGGCTAATGATATTGAGTATTTTTACCTGAGCTTACTGTTAAGGTGGTTTACCTTTTTATTGTCGAACTTTGTGAGTTATCTATATTCATATCAGACATGTGATCTGTGAATATTTTCTCTAGGTCTGTGGGCTGTCTTTTCACTTTCTTGATAATTTCCTTTGAAACACCAAAGCTTTGCTTTTGAGGAAGTCTGATTTATACATTTTCTTCCTTTGCTTATGCTTCACTATTGTTGTTATATATGAGAATCCACTGCATAATCCAAACTCATGAATATTTAAATCTATATTTTTTCTAAGGCTTTAGTGTTGGCTCTTACATTTGGTCTTTGTTCTATTTGACGTTAGTTTCTCTAAGTGGCATGAGGTATATATCCAATTTCGTTCTGGTGCAGAAGAACCATACAGCCACTATGGCCATCCAGTTGTTCCAGCAGCATTTGTTGAAAAGACGATTCCATCTTTCGTTGGCTTGTCTTATTACCCTTTTTGGAAATCAATTGATAATAAATGTATATGCTTATTTCTGGATTCTCATTTCTATCCCATTGACCTAAATGTCTTGCCTCCTGTAGTTCTGTGATAAGTTCTGAAATCCAGAAGTGTGACTCTTCCAATTTATTCTTATCTTTCCAGTTAGTTCCTTGCATTTCGATATGATTTTTGTATCAGCTTGTCAATTTCTGCAACAACAACAACAACAAAAAGCTGAGAAATTTGATAGCAATTGTGTGAAGTTTAAAATTGTTTGAGGAATACTGCCATCTTAGCAACATTAGTTTTTCTAAGCCTGAACACAGGTTGCATTTCCAGTTATTCATATCATCTTTAGTTTCTTTTAATGACATTCAAAAGTAAGTCAGTTGTTCTTCATTGGAACAAACAGGTTGGTATTTTTGGTTGTGCACAAAGAGGGAGAATGAATCAATCTCTTTCTTTCTCTCCCCCCTCCTCCCACGTTTTCATTTTCTTTCAATTTCATTTCACCAAAAGGAAAAAAAAATGTACGATATTGACAGTGAACCTTGAGGACAGCACAGTCATGGAGGTAGTGCCAGCACCAGCTACAGCTGGCAGGACCTACTTGGCTTCACGTGGCACTTAGCAGGAGTAATATAGCCCCTTGTCACCCGTTAACAGGTCTAATGACAATACCTGGTGTCAGGTGGGGAGACCACAGGACTCACCACAGACCCTCTGCAGCTTTGCTCCCCACCACACCTGAACATGGAGCTCATCTGCCCAGTCTCCTTTACTTACAGAATTCTGTGACAATGAAGTGTGCACACACACATGTGCATGTCGATCACACAGGATAGTTCCTTTGTTTAGATCTTCAAATAAAATGAAACACGACGACCCCACCACTTTCCTCGATCCCATTTGACCCCGTCCATCCCCGTCATTGTCTGTTTGCTGAGTGACCAGCGTGGCCTGTTTCACTCCCTGCTTACTCCTGGCCTCTCGGTACCATCTGCTCTGGCACCAGCCCTCACCACTAAGCCCTTTGCAAATCACATCCCGTATCTCTTCCTTCTTCCTGTGGGAGCTGAGCAGGTCCCGACATTTCTGGGGGTTGTGGAGCGATTCTTCATGGCTGCCTCCCACCAGGCCGTCGAGGTAGGCCATGGACCCCTCCTCATGTGAGGCCTCCCTGAATTCCCTGGTAGCTTCTGCATCACGCGTTCCTCTACTACTTCTCTCTCTTCATGACCTCTCCTCTCGCCGCCTCAGGCGACTCCTCTCTGCCCTTGGCCCATGGAGTGTTTTTCGTGTCCAATGTCCACCCTGGTATTCTTGACTTACTGGAAAGTGTCTTCCTGTCAATCACTACGACTCGGTAGCCATATAGAGAAATTTATATGAAACAGTAAAGTTGGAAAATCAGGTCTATTTCGAGTTACCGTATTTAAAGGAGATTTATAACAGCATCCTGTAAGTTTTACTTACTCTAACTTACGAGGTTCCAGTAGGGAACGCATTGGGATGTGAAGGGGAAAGTTCTGTGTCATCTTTTAGAAACTGAAATGTTGTTATAGATTTTTGAGTTTCATTAGGTCATCTTTTGGACTCAAAACCAAATTAAAAATACATGTAAAATATTTTTAATATTCATTTTATTTCTTACTCTCTAGCAAAAGTATACATCAGTGACCTCAGAAGAAATTTCTTTAACTTCTCCGGATAAGGTCATTACTGAACAAAGGGTCCTACACATATTTATCAGTTGTAAACGTCTGTTCATTAAGCAATTATTAATTGAGTACATGCAAAATGGCTTCAGATGAGAAATGGTTTTTGGAACTGGACTTCTCAAGATGTTTAGAAGGTCAGAAACGTATAAGATGTAGGAAGGAGAGGCTAAGAAGACATTCAAGGGAGAGGGAAAGAACATTAACAAAGACACAGATTTTTGAAAGTATATCATATTTGGAAACTGCAGAGTTCACGTCCCCCACAGGCTGAGCCATGAGAACAGGCTGAGCCGCTGCTGCAATTCAGGCTGGATAGTGCCTTGTGCACCCACAGGAGAGAGTGGTGAGCTAGGGGGGCCCCAGAAAGTCTGGAAATGTTCTATTTTTAACCTAAATTTTGGTCATACAATGTTTGCTTCATGGTAGATTATTAATCTGTAATCCGTGCACTTCTGTATGTGTGTATATATATATATATATATATATATATATATATGTTTTACCCATAAATATATATATATATATTTATGGGTAAAACATTTTTAAGAGAAGAAGAAATGATTTTCTAATATATGGTAGCTAGATGTACTAAGAAATGAAATACTGGAATGATTTCTGTTGCATTGTAAGAACTATGAAAACCACCATTATTTTTTAAAATCAATCTCTGTCCTGTGGCTGGTTCCCTGCTGCCTTTCCAAACAACTTCAACAATGTCTTCCAGAAATCTCTGAAGCCCCTCCCGTGTCTTCCTCTCTGTACCTTACATTATTTCTGTTAAGGAACTTGCTTCTTTTCTATCCAGGCATAGACTCTCGAAATTGGGGTTTGCAAGTGGCTCAACACTGTATTCCCCATGGTGCCTAAATGGGTCTGGAGCCTAATAGGACTTCAATATATAACTGTGAAAAGGATGAGTGACCTCTTCCTGCTTCCACTCAAGGAAGCCGTGGCCAAGGGCATCAAACTGGCGTCTGTTTCAGAGGTTCCAGTCAACAGAGCTGACCCCTAGCTGCCAGACAACAGCCACAGTAGCTGTGTGAACATACTCCTTCTCATTCAAGGATGGCTAAAAGGTGACATATTTCCTTTATTCTCTCTGCACTCCTTCTTTCCAAACGAACCTCCAAAGATATTTGAACATAATTTCTTTGAACAACTCTATCCAATGTAAACTGTGTAGATCTCCAGCCACCTGATATTTTTGGTATGAGCCTCATCTTCACCTTAATATCTGTAATGTCACTGAGACTCCCCAGGCAAAGGGCTAAAGAGTACTGAGTCTCATTATGTTAGTTTTACCATAAAACTGTTATTGAGGAGGAGATGGAAATAACAGGATACTTTATGAGAGCTCTGGGCTTCTTTAGCTCTCTCGTGGCTCCTAACGAGAGCATAATCACAAAATTATTATAGGGAATTTTTTTATTCAACCAAAAAAATGACACATTTTTCTGAGTCTGAACTAGAAAACAACTTTTGCATGTCCCTGCTGTCATTTACCTGCACATGGTGCAAGCACTTATTTTTGGTTCTTAATGAATGCACAGAGCTTCTAATTATTTAGGGATGTGATTAAATGAGTTTCCCAGTGACTTGGTGTCTCAGGAGAAATCTTTTAATTTGCAGACTCCTATGGCTGATGTATCTTCCAAATGTGACTGTTTAACAATCCCCATTGCCACTCATTTGCCACTGCTACTCCAACTCATTGACTTTGAAAGTTTAATAGTGCCCAATGAAACTTTTAATTGCCACTGATTAGCGTTTAGGCTTCCTGAGGCAGGTTGTTAGGGGACACAGCCTGGCTTTGCAAAGAAGTGTCTGCATGGAACTGGATGAAGATAATATGAAGAACAGAATTTCTTCATCTCAACCTTTCTCCTACCCACGTTTTTCATTAAAGGCTCAATATCTATTTGTGATATTGAGCTTGACTTATTTTTATCTTATCTCAGACACCTGTTAAAAATCCAAAAGCTGGACCAGAAAAGCAAAGAATATCATAATTTCCTCCAAAATTCTGACAACATCCTTCATTGTTTAAAAATTTTAACCTAGGGCTGGGGTTGTGGCTCAGTGGCAGAGTGCTTGCCTCGCATGTATGAGGCCCTGGGTTTGATCTCAGCATCAAATAAATAAATAAATAAATAAATAAATAAATAAATAAGTAAGTAAGTAAGTAAGTAAGTAAGTAAGGTATTATGTCCAACTACAGCTAAAAAACATTTTAAAAATCCTTTAACCTGTTCTTCTTTTCTAAGTCTCATTATCCCCAATTTACCTTTTTATTTCAGGGTGAGATCTAATTTCCAAATTTAATGGGTTCAGCATCTAACATCAGAGCATGAAAATCATTGCATCCCCACATCAAAATATTGTTCTGTAATCCACATTCCACTTGAAATATTTGTGGAAAATGAAACTAATAGTCAGAACTGACTTAGAGAAATTGTAGGCAAATTTTAATGGAGAAGAAAATAAATGGGAAAAGTCCCAGGGCCTGACATTTCCTCAGCCAGCCAGTGGTAGCCTCCAATGTCTCGGCATCGAGGAGACGTTAGAGAGATGAGATGTCAAGAGTAAATGAGGCGTCCATCAACAGGCGAATGGGCCAAGAAAATGGGGCAGGTGTACACAGCAAAGTTCTGCTCAGCCACAAAGAAAAGTTGTGTCATGTGCTGGAAATGGATGGAACAGAGAACGTCATGCTAAGTGAAGTAAGCTAGGCTCAGGAGGTCAGGGGTCTTCTGTTTTTGCCCATATGGAGAAGTTGGAAAAAAGGAATACAAGAGGGATCTCATGAAACTTGAAGGGAGACTACGGGAATAGAGGACGAGGATAAAGTGGGAGGGAAGAGGAGGAAGAGCTTCAGAGTGAACCAACTGAATGGGGCTGGGCTGGGGCTCAGAGGCAGAGCACCTGCCTGGCCTGGGTGAGGCACTGGGTTCATCCTCGGCACCTGATGTTAAAAACATAAAATAAAAAGGCACATTGACAACTTAGCAACATTTAGTTGCTTTCTTTTAAAAAAAAATTTATGTGCATGTGTTAATGTATCAGAATCCTACTTTATGTATAATTATAATGCTCCAATTAAAAAATAAATAAATAGAAGGAAGACAAACAGTAGAGGAAGAGAATCAGGAGAGGAAGAAAGAGCTGAGGGATGAAGTGGAGCAAATGATGTTCTGTGCATGTGAGTATGTCACAAGGAACCCCCACTACCTAGAATCAGAATGCGCTAATAAAAAGGTACAGGAGTGAATAAATGAACATGGGCAGATCCTGTGAATATGGGGAAGTGGGGAAAAATTAAGTTCTTACTCATTTAAAGAGCTCAACTGATGATAGCTATGACCACCACAGTCATTATTTGAGGAATTCTTTGGACTTTTTATGGTGATAGAGTTTTAAATTATATTTTCCTAAATAATTAGTGTTTCTCTGCATTCTTTCTCATTTGTCCTTTAAGGAGCTGGAAGTGATTTAATTAAAACATTTTGGGGGAAGTCCAGTATGCTAATCAGAAACTACTAATCAAAAATTCATCTGCCATTTTTTCATTTGTCATTTATTTGCTTGATTAGTTAATTTCAATGCTTGTTTAGGGAAATCACTGATTATGTATTTACTGAGCCCAGAAACCATCTGGTTAATGGTAGCCATTTTTTGTACTTATTGGAACGGTCTTTTCCAGGGTTTCAGATCTTGGTCTGTCAATTTGTTCTAAAGGACAATTAATAGTGCAACTCGGCCTCCAGCCATCATGTACCATATGTGCTCTTCCAAAGAACAAACTGTCCTACTTCATGGAGTGACTTTCTCTGTGCTGGGCTGGAAACCTCCCATCGTTTCTTCCTTTTTACCCCACTTTTACATCTGCTCTTTTTCCACTTTACAGGGAGGGGCACATCTCTCGCCCAAAGTGAAATGCCTCACTCATTTCTTCAGGGGACCAAAAGGAGTGGCATTGATTCAGCCAAAGCCTCATTATCAACACACCTCTGTGTGACTGTGTTCCCCAGTCTTCCACATGTTTCTGTTACAGGAGAAGTTTCATGTTTTATATGGGGTAACTCTGACCCATGTAAGGTTGTAAATCCAGATATACTGTAGATGTAACAGAAACAATGACAACTCTTCTTCAGTATGATCTCCTGTCTTCTATTTATTTGACCAAAAACACATCTGTCCTGAGGGATGATCCTGTGAGAATAAAATCAGGACGGCACCAGAAACAAAGAGCAGAGGTGGCAAGTCTTACTTAGATGTTAGAAATCCTCTACTGTGCATTTGTCTATTTACTTATCTTAGAATAAAAATCAGCAGTTGGATGACTGTCACGGGGATACACAGTAATATGTTTATTTAAATAAAAAATGAAGTCACATTTTTATGATTTGGCTGACAGTGAGATATGGCTTTGTCAATTAGATTACATAGTTGATATTTACTATAAACTGATCAAGATGAGTATCAAATTGTAGATCCAAGATTCTGTTGAAAGCATATAATAAAATAAAAGCATTTTATAAAAAGATTGCATTGTCAAAATGTATATAAATGAATAGTGATTTTTGAACCTTTCTGAGTTTACTGAGTAAAGCAAGTACCTCTAAGTGAAGGTACAGTAACTATCATTATTAACAGTGATTTGATGAGTCTGGGTAAGTCTTTTAGGGATACTTACAAGAAAATGAGAAAATGAAGGACTATAATGATTAGGTAACTAATTTGGATGTCAGATTGTTTCCAATTCTTTGCTTTCAACAAAGTGTAGGTGCTAGTGATATACTTTAATATTATTGATTATGTAAATCTATGTGATTTTTGCATATAGCTCAGAAAGAGTTAAAAACATGAGTGACAGCAGCATAGCCAAGCTCTTTTCATATCCAACTGTTTATTTACCTGAGCTTGGCCACTTAGCACTGAAAGGCATGAAAACAAAAAGTTGAAGTAGGATAAATGCTAAACTCTATATTCTTCTAGCGATCAGTAGTATGTAATACATGAACCAAATTTTTTTAAAGCTGATTTACAGTGAAATTTTATTTATGTTAAGGAACATTTTTAAAAGTTCGGAATTGTTTTTGATCAATTGTGTAATTGTGTGTGTAAAAACTGAATCCAGGAGAAAATTTAATCCTTATAGTTTTATGGTAATGAAAAGCTTAAAATATTTAATTTCAATATATCAGAGCATAAAACATGTTACATTTAGATAAAATTCTTACAAAATGTAAATTCAATATGAAAACTAAACAATGTAGTTCCCAACTATAAAGAAAACAGGTTCCTATAGCTTTTTGGGTATGCTTGTTTGTTTTCATTTTTTGCAGCACTGGTGATTGACCTAGAGCCTCAGGCTTGCGAGGCAGGTACCTTACCAGGAAGCTGTATTCCCAGCCCTCCTATAGGTTTTTGTTTTTGTTTTCCCTTTTTTTTTTTTGGTACTGGGGATTGAACCCAAAGACATTTTACCACTGAGCTACATCCCTGGCCCTATTTTAAATGTTTTATTTTGTGATTGAACCTCACTAAATTTCTTAGGTCCTCAATGAGTTGCTGAGGTTGGCCTGGAAGTTGTAATCCTCCTGTATCAGCCTCCTAAGTCACTGTGATCACAGGCCTGTACCACTGAGCCCAGCTCATGTAGTTTTTAAACTGAGCAATGGTAGCAATCAAATTGTTATTTCAGTTCTACAAAAATATTTAAAGGAGTGATGTACCCATTTTGATTAAACATGACTGTAGGTATGATAACTCTGGAAATTACAGCCTTCCACCCTTTTAAAGTTCTGATGAAAAATTTAAGTATTATTTAAAAATACAATTGATGTTATTTTTCAAAATTATATGTTACCTCATGAGAAAAATGTTGGAGGATCACTGCCCCTCTCCTGAATACATGTGTATTAATCGCGATCATCTTTATATGAGACAAAAGTGCCTTAAGTGAAATTTTACATATAATTCTAATGAGACTGATCTACTGTATCAATGAGTTGGAGATGATCTAAAATTTTGCCTCAATCCCTCATTAACAACATGATTCAAGGGTAATTAATCTTTCTAACTCTTACTTCCTACTTCAAAGAGAAACTAGAGTTATTAATGAGACGTTCCCTGTCTTCCTGCCCTGCCTGTGACCTGCCTGACTACTCCAGCCTTCCTTCTGTGTCAGGCGGATTCCTCCTCTTATGCCCTTCATTCGATCACTTCTTGTCTGTCTTAAAACTGTGTTCCATGAAGTCCTTCTCTCTCTCCTCTCCCCTCTCCTCCTCCTCCTCGTCCTCCTCCTCCTCTTCCTCCTCCTCCTCTTCCTCCTCCTCCTCTTCCTCCTCCTTCTCTCTCCCAACCCCTCTCTCTCCCCCTCTCCCTTATCTTCAATCATTGAAACTCTATGGATTTTCACTTCAGTATTTTGAAATTGCAAGTCCCTCTCATTGAAATCAGAGGAACTTTCTTTAGTGAAAAGAGGCATTCTCATAATTTGCTGCAGGGAGTATAAACTGAGGTTTCCTTTCTGTAGAGAAAGCTAGTCAGGGGGATCAAGGCTTTGGTCTTCATTTCCCCCGCTGAAACCTCAGGAGCACACTCATTACAGTCTGCATCCTAGTCTTCTGCTCCCACCAGAATCATCTACAAAGCTCCATTTATTGCATTTTAAGTGTTGTGTATAATAAACTTAAAACTTTTTAAAACTCTCCCACAAACCAGTTAGTTGTAAAGCCTCCTGAGCCACATGGTCAGGCACAGTCATAGCAGGGACCCTACTTTTTCTACCAGTTTTTCATCTCTTTGAAAAAATACCTGAGAAGACCAACTTAAAGCGTGGAAGATTTACTTTGGCTCATCTTATGGGGAGCTTCAGTCCATGGTCACTTGACTCCATTGATTCTGGGTCCTGGGGTGAGGAAAAACACTATGGCGGGAAGCATCTGGTGGAGCAAAGGTGCTCATATTAGGGTAGCCAGAGGCAGGCAGGCAGAGGGTGGGGAAGGGGCGGAGGTAAGATAGACTCTCCCGTGTCCTCCCCAGTGACCTGCTTCCTCTAGTGAGCCCCACCTCCTAAGACTGTACCACTCCTAATAACACCCCAGACAGCAATGGAGCCTTTCCCACGGGACATTGGGGGATATTTCAGATCCAAACAATAACACATGATCCAGCAGTTCCCTTTACTATTTCCCAAAAATTCTGGATATATATCCCAAAACATTGAAAGCAGACACTCAAACATATTTGTACACCCATATTCATATAATATTATTTACAATAACCGAACCGTAGAATCAATCCAACTATCTATCAGCAACTGAAAGGATTAGCAAAACCTGGAAAATAAATACTGTTCAGCTGTGCAGGTGAGGAAAACTCTAATACCCACTGCAATGAGGATCAGCCTCGAAAGGATTTGCTCAGTGAAACACGTCGACCCCAAAGGACAATATTGTATTGTTCCATTTAGATGAGTACAGAGAAGAGGCAAATTCACAGAAACCAAAGTAGGGCTGAGAGGAAGGGGGTGAGGAGGTACTATTTCATGATTCAGGTTCACGTTGGTGGTGGTGAACAGTCCTATAAGTCCTAGAAAAAAATGAGGGTGATGGCTGCACTACGTTGTGAATGTGTGTGCTTCACAACCCTAAATTGAACACTTAAAGTGACTAAAATGGTACCTTTTGTGGTGCGTGTTTTACCACAGTAAACAACATCCCATAAAGATCTTCACAGAGGCTGACCACGTTTCAGGCTGAGGTCTAAGGCATCGTGTGAGGACTGTACTGCAGGTGCTATCCACGGCTCGACATCGATCAAGAGTGCAAAACCAGAAGACTAAGAGATCTCAGAATCAACTGTACAGGGAACCTGCACAGCTACCCAGGAGGGAACTTCTAATAAACCCTCTGAAACAAAGCCCCCATTTTCAACAGGGAGGAAAATCTCTCAGAGACTCCCTGGGCATAGAGCTGCAAGGGAATCCTCCGGAACACCCTCTGCGGCAAAGTCCCAACTGAGAACTGGGCCTGGCTCTTCCGCTAAAACAAAGTGGCTCATTTTTAAAATATTTATTTATGTATGTGTCTTTAGTTTTAGGGGGACATATTGTTTTGTTTTCATGTGGTGCAGAGTGGTTCTTTACATGTTATTTCTAGCAATGAATTATTTACTGAAGACATTTTGGCAGAATTCTGAAGTATAGTAGATAGCTGAAGAACTGCTTCATGGATGGGAGGCCTGTATCCCACCCCACTTCCTTCTTAGTACCTGCAACTTGGGCCTGGGAGGAGGATCTGATAAAGTCTACTGATGACTCGCATGTATTCAATGTTTTTTTAAATCTCTCTTACTGACTTTTTCTTCAGTAAAAACAGTTTGTTGGTACAAGGTATTTAAGCATTTACAGAGTAGTTCATTGATGAAGGTAATTTTATATTTTTATTATTTTAATAATATTATTATTTTCATTAAAGTCTAAATAGAGTTTTTCAGTGGAGTCGTGGGTTCTGGGGCACTTTTGAAGATATCTCCATGTTGCCACACATGCCTGATGGTTATCTCATGTTTGACAGAGCCTGGTGGACAGAGGACTACATTCTGATTCTGGGCTGTGGAACCACCAGCCGTCTAGACTGAGAAAACCACTGGACCTCAGTTTCCCCACCTCTAAGTTAAATTAGTAGACTAGATACCTCTCATCTCTTCTGACTCCCACCTCCAAGATACTCCTCTTCTTATCAACTCTCCCATGCGTCATTCCTGGGAGTTGTGTGAGCTCCTCCCCAGCTCCCTGTGCCACAGGTAACTGGTGAGGACGGTGAGATCATGAGAAAACTCAGGCGTTAGAACAGGAACTGACATGAAGACGTGCAGCTCTTATTTGAATAGTATTCAGAATCATAAGCCCAAATGTGACTAGGATTCACATTTTTAGGAGGAAAAGTGTACAGATTAAAAATGTTCTGAAAGTGAGGCAGCTGAATGGAGGTACCCAATACTTACCTTTTCCTCCACCAAGAAGAACCAAAGCAACAGGTCACTGTGTATTGAGGTAAGTGTCCATGGGAGCATACCGAAATTCAACAGTACAGAAAGAGTCATCCAGTAAACCCCAGAGACCTGGTAAAGCCCAGCCAGAAAGCCCAAACACCCCACACTGATCACCCAGGTTCCGTGGTGGGGAGGCATCTCCTCTCTGCAGAGGTAAAGGAGAAAGAGAGTTGCAGCAAACTCTGACCACCCCAGCTTTTGGGAAGTCTCGTGGACCTTGCAGGCTTACAGTTTAAACAGATAAGAGTACTGAAATCTGTGGAGCAGTGTGGCTCTGGAAAGGAATTCACTTCATCTCCTAGGGACCCCACCCCTTGGGTTCTCTTTCTGAGATCCCTCTTGAGAAGGGATCATAATTTAAGTGTCAGAAACTTCTGCGTTCTGTTGGGCAGATGCCACACTCTCTCTGACCTGAAAGTATCTCAGCAAGAGAAATTTTTCTCTGCTCCAGGGCAACCCAGAGTACTTTATCCCTGGCAGGCACTATCGCTAAAGGTATCTGGAGGAGAAAAGACCACTGGTCATTTCCCTGAGGTGTGCCTGGCTTTGGTGGGGGGTCTCCAGGTCTCACATCTTGGTAAGTTCACCCACAGGAAGAGCAGACAGGAATGACCACCTTTCCTGCTCTGGTCTTCCCTTCACCTGGCCTGATCACACACTGTGATATGACCGTGTCTCAGTGCCACACCGAGGTGCTGTGATTCCTGCCCTTGGGTCTCCAGTAAGTACCTGGACCTACCCCCACGTCTAATCAGAGGACAAACACTGGGCCCCTCCCCATGACTGGAGCACCCAGGACCAGAGATTGACTGAAGTATCATAGAAATATCAACACTGACTAAGGAAACCCCCTTCACCAAGTAGGGGCCATCACTCCCCTGTGTGAGTGACCACACAGGGTGCAACCCCTTCTGTGATCTGCAGCCCACCCACCTGAAATGCTATCCATGGAGAAACCAGGTCTCTCCAACTCTGATATGTGACAGGCTGTGCCTACATTACTAATCACAGCCAAAGAACCCACAGGGAGCTTACACTATACTATGGTACTCAGCGGGAAATTACATTATGTAACAGCTGCCTCAGGACACATCTTTAGAGCAAAGTCACTGAGAAGGCCACCACATAAAAGTGGTAAAGGCCAGGCCTGGTGGTGCATACCTGTAATCCTAGGAGCTTGGGAGGCTGAGGCAGGAGGATCATGAGTTTAAAGCCAGCCTCAGTAACTTACTGAGGCCCTAAGCAACTCAGTGAGACCTGCCTCTAAATAAAATACACAAAATGGCTGGGGGAGGGGCTCAGTGCTTGAGTGCCCCAGTACCAAAAAAAAAGAAAGAAAGAAAAGAAAACAGAAAGAAAGAAAAAAAGTGGTAAGACATGCATTTAACAAGATGTGCAAATCTTAATATAGTAATACAAAAAATATGAAAAAGAAGGTAACACAACACCTTCTAAAGTTCAGAGCTCTCTAGTAACAGATTTCAAAGATATAAAAGTGACTAAATACCTGATAAAGAATTCAAAAGAGGTGGAATGAGATGGACAATATTACTCCACATATTATCACATGTGTGACTGCACATATGGTACAAAGCTACATGGTGTACAACCAGAGAAATGAAAAGTGGTGCTGCAAAAGTTGTGCTGTACAATGAGTCAAAAGTGCAGTCCGCTGTCATAGAGACCTAAATAGAATAGATAAAATTAATTAATTCTTTAAGAAAATTCAAAAGTTATTTTTTTTCAAAAACTCAATGAGATCCAAGAGATAAACAGTTAAATGAAATTTGGAAAACAATGCAGTACATGAGTAAAAAGCTCAATAAAGATGTAGAAATTTTGAAAATAACTAATCAGAAATCTTGGAAATGTCTTCATTTTCAAACTCTATAAATCAGATAAAAATTCAGTTGAAATTCTCAGTAAGGACTAGGTCAAGTAGAAAAATTAATCCCAGCGCTTACAGACAGGTCCTTTGAAATTTCACATGCAGACAGAAATTAAAGAAAAAAAAGAATGAAGAAAGCATACAAGATCATTGGGACACCATTTAAAAAATCAAAAGTCCACATAATCAGCATCTCCAAAGGAGAAAAAATAAAGGTCAATGGCACAGAAAACCTATTCAATGAAATAACAGCAAAATACTTCCCTGATCTTGGGGAAGACATGGCCACCCAGGTATAGGAGGCCCATTCAACCCCAATTAGACACAAGCAGAAAAGACTTTAATCAAGCTGTTAAAGTGCAGGACAAATGAAAGAATTAAAATCTCTAAGAGAAAAGCACCAAGTCATATTTAAGGGCAGCCCCATGGACTGACACCGGGTTTCTCAGCAGAAACCAAATAGGAAGAAGAACATGAAATGATACGTTTTAAGTCCTGAAAGTGACTGCAGATCAAGATGATCACACCCATCGCATCTGTCCCTCAGGAACAAAAAAGAAACAAATGCCCTCCAGATAAACAAACACTAAGAGAATTCATGACTATCAAGCCAACTTTACAAAAGATGCTTAAGTAAGGCTTACATTAGGAGATGAACGAGAGATAACTCTCATTGTGATAGCATGTAAATATAGAAATCCACTAGAAGAGTAGGTGCAAAAATGAAAAAGAATAATAAAACATTATCAGTACAGCAAAACACCAATTCACAAAGACAGAGAAGTGAAGAGGACGTGAACAAAGATGTCCAAGACACTAGAAGAAACCAACAAGAATCACAGGTCAATCCCAGACCTTTCATTAAGAACAACTCTGAGTGTATGGAGTCCTAATTCTCCAGTTAAAAGACACAGACCGGCTGAATGGACCAAAAAACAAGACCCAATAATATGCTGCCTGCAAAAACTTACCAGTGAAGACATAGAGACTAAAAGAGAAGAATATAAATGATATTCCAGGAAAACACACTCTGAGAACAAGAAGGAGTACTCTGCTGTACCTGCACCTGACAAAGTAGCCGTAAGACAAACAGGGAGTCAGAAGTGGCACTATGTAAGGATCAAGGCTATTCATCAGGAAGATATAATGGCTATAAACCATAGGCACCTAATAATGGAGCATCCAATTGTTTATAAACAAAAAACCACTGTTCGACCTAAAGGTAAAGGCAGACCCCAATACAATCATAGTTGGGGATCTCAGTACCCCATTCTCTTCAGTGAATAGATCACCCAAATAAAAAATCAGTAACCATTAAATGGACCATAGATCAAATGGCCATAAGAGTCACTCACAGGACATTCATCCAATAGCTGCGGGATACACAGTCCCCTCAGCACATGGAACTTCCTCCAGAACAGAACAACAGCAGTCCACAAAACTAGTCTTTAGGATTTCCAAAAAAAAAAATGGCAATAGAATTCTATCACATTTCTTTTCATATCAAAATGGAATGAAACTAGAAAGCAACAGCAAGAGAAACTTTAGAAATTATTCAGATAAATGGAGACTGAAAAAAATTAGAGACTGAGCAAATACACTTTGGAATAAATGGGTTATAATTAAAGAGGTCAGAAGGAAAAGTTAAAAATTCCTTGAGGTAACTAGAAATGGAAACCCAACATACCAAACCCATGTGATTGTATTTCTTGTGCTTTAGGAGTCTTGTTAAGGAAGTCAGAGCCTAATCCTACATGATAGAGATTGGGGCCCACTTTTTCCTCTATTAGGCACAGGGTCTCTGGACTAATCCCTAGGTCTTGATCCACTTTGAGTTTTGTGCAGGGTGAGAGGTAGAGGTTTATTTTCATTTTACTGCAAATGGATTTCCAGTTCTCCCAGCACCATTTGTTGAAGATGCTCTTTTCTCTAATGGATTTTTTTGGTACCTATGTCTATGATGAGATAACTGTATTTATGTGGGTTAGTCTCTGTGTCCTCTAATCTGTACCATTGGTCTACCTGTGTGTTTTGGTGCCAATGCCATGCTGTTTTGTTACTATTGCTCTGTAGCATAGTTTAAGGTCTAGTATTGTGATGCCTCCTGCTTATCTTTTCTTGCTAAGGATTGCTTTAGCTATTCTGGGTCTCTTATTTCTCCAAATGAATCTCATGATTAAAAGCAGTACTATGAGGGAAATTTATACTTATAACTGCCTACATTTAGAAAATGTGGAGTAGCTATTAGTCATTTGGGGTTCGATATTGGCAGGTCACATGAGTATTGAAATTTGTCCATTTCTTTTAGATTTTTCCATTTGAAAGTATATAGTATTTCAAAATACTCCCAATTATTTGAGTTTTATAGTATCAGTTAGAATATCTCTTTTTATTCTCATTCAGATAGACATTCAGTTAGAATGTCTCTTTCTTCCCTCAGATTTAAAGATGCTGTTGCTCTCTTGTTCTTGGAGACTTTTTATTACTGATTCAATCTTGTTACTTGCTATTAGTCTTTTGGAGTTCAATATTGGGAGGTCACATATGTTCAGAAACTTGTCCATTTCTTTAGATTTTTCCATTTGAAAAGTATATAGTGTTTTTCAAAATAACCCCCATCTTTTGAGTTCACATAGTATCAGAATGTCTTTTTTTCCCACCTCTGTGATAGATTTTCACTGTTGGAGAGAAACCTGAGGAAAACAACTTGGAAGAGGAACTATGCATTTTGGCTCAGGGTTCAGACCTTTCAGTGCATGTCTAGCTGGCTCATTGCTTTGGGCCTGGGCAAGGCGAGACTCTGTGACAGGAAGGGTGTGGTGGGACCCCAAGTGGGGGGGTCCACCTCAGCAGCCAGGAAGGGGGGGGTATGAACAGGGAGAGAGAAAATGAGAACGAGGGTTTAGGATTCTGTTTTCAGCTCCTCACCCTCGTTCTCATTTTCTCTCTCCCTGTTCATACCCCCCCCTTCCTGGCTGCTGAGGTGGACACTTGGGTCCCACCACACCCTTCTGTCACAGAGTTCCGCCTTGCCCAGGCCCAAAGCAATGAGCCAGCTAGACATGCACTGAAAGGTCTGAACCCTGAGCCAAAATGCATAGTTCCTCTTCCAAGTTGTTTTCCTCAGGTTTCTCTCCAACAGTGAAAATCTATCACAGAGGTGGGAAAAAAAGACATTCTGATACTATGTGAACTCAAAAGATGGGGGTTATTTTGAAAAACTATATACTTTTCAAATGGAAAAATCTAAAGAAATGGACAAGTTTCTGAACATATGTGACCTCCCAATATTGAACTCCAAAAGACTAATAGCAAGTAACAAGATTGAATCAGTAATAAAAAGTCTCCAAGAACAAGAGGAGCAACAGCAGGTCCAGGATTGTTGGCTTTAGTGCAGAACGTTATCCGGTTTTTAAAGAACTAACACTGGTGCTTGTGTTTCATAGAACTGAAAAAGGAGGAGACACTTGTACCTCATTCTTTGAGACCAGCATTACCCTGTTACCAAAACCTGCTGAGGACATAGGACAGAAGGGAGGGAGGGAAGGAGGGAAGAAGGGAGGGAGGGAGGAAGAGAGGGAGGGAGGGAGGGAGGAAGGAAGGAAGGAAGGAAGGAAGGAAGGAAGGAAGGAAGGAGAGAAAGAAAGAAAAGGAGGAAGAAAGAAAATTAGAGACCAAAGTCACTGAGGAACATACAGGAAAAAAACCTCAACAAATTTCTAGCAGATAGAATTCAACATCACATCAAAAAGAAAGATCACACACCATGATCAAATTGGTTTCACCCCAAGAACGCAAAGATAGTCCAGTATATGCAAAACAGTAAATGTAACATATTATACAAAGAGAATGAAGGAAAAAAACCAAATTGTCATCTTAATAAATCCATGAAAAGCACTTGACAGAATTCAACATCCTTCTATGATAAAAAGCTCTGAATAAATTAGATATAGAAGTCTCATATCTCAACAAAGTTTGTATATAGAAAACCCACAACCAACATCAGACTGAACAGGAAAAAACTGAAAGCGTTTTCTTTAAGATTAGGAACCAGATAAGGGTGTCCATTCTCACTGTTATTATACAATATAGTATTAGAAATTTTAGCCAAGCACCTAGGCAAGAGAAAGAAAAAAAATCATACAAATAATCAAATAGGAAGTAAAATTATCCCTATTTCCAGATTATATGATTCTCTACATAGAAAAAATCTAAAGACTCCATCAAAAGATTCTTAGAACTGATACATGAATTCAGCAAAGCAGCAATGTACAAAATCAACATAAAACCCAACAGTTAAAAACCTAGAAATTACCTTAAACAAGAAAGTGAAAGACCTAGCACGATGAAAATTACAAAACACAGAAAAAATTGAAGAAGACATTGGAAAGTGAAAAGACCTCCCATATTCACTGATTGGAAGGGTTAACATTGTTAAAGTGTTCACATCACCCAGTGTCATACACAGACCCAATACAATCCCCATCAAAATAATGACGATGTCTTCACAGACTAGAAAAAGATCCCAAAGTTCATATGGGATCACAAGACTCCAAATACCCAAAGCAACTTGATAAAAAATAAAGAGCTGCAGCCAACCTGACTTATTGCTAAGACCAGTAACAAACACACACAAGGGCTGATGGAACAGACAAAGAACCCAGAATGACCCACACGCCAACAGGCAACTGGTTCTGGGCAAAAGTCCCCAAAACATACACTGGGAAAGGACAAGCTTTTTGAAAAATGGTCCTGAGGAAAACTGAAGGTGACCTCTGCCTCTCACCTTGTACAAAAGTCAACCTGAAAGGAACCCAAACCCTGAGGGAGGATGGAACTCTGACGCTGTTAGAGGAAAACGTGGGGAAACACTCCAAGATACTGACAGAGGCAATAATTTTCTGGATCAAACTCCAAAGCACAGGAGACGAAAGCCAAAATTGACAAATGGGATTACGTTAAACAGAAAAGATCTTCTGCCAAGCAGAAGAAACAATCAACAGAACAAAAAGACAGTGTACAGCAGGGACAGATGGTCTGACAGCCAAGCGTCTGACAGAGGACTGATATTCAGACCACATTAGAAAACAACACTCTTAATAGGAAGAACCAAGTGATCCAATTTTAAAATGGGCAAGAGATCTGAAGAAGAAATACAAGTGGTCAACAGACAAGTGGAAATATGCTCAATATTGTTATCCATCAGGGAAATGCAAAACAAAGCTAGAGTGAAACTCCATCTTACCCCAACTAGAATGGTCATTGCCAAAGAAGAAAGAAATGAAAATGCTGGCACAGATATGGAAAAAAGGGACCCTTCCACATTTTGGTGCGAATGTGAATTAGTACAGCCACTACAGAAAACAGTGTGGAGGCTCCTAAAAGAAAAGAAACTAGAGTAAAAATAGAGGAACCATGTGATCTAGCTGTACCTCTCCTGGGTATATATCTAAAGGAATGGAATGACATCAGCATGGTGCTTGTGTTTCATAGAACTGAAAAAGGAGGAGATATATGCATGTTTACTGCCACACCATCTTCAATATCTAAGATACGGTACCAGCTTAGGTGCCCATTAACAGATGAAGGGATAAAGAAAATATGGAATATTATCCAGCCATTAAGAATAGTGCAATTTTGTCATTTGCAGAAGTGGATGGAATTGGAGAACATCATGTTGAGTGGAATAAGCCAGACTCAGAAAATCTGGACAACAAGAGCAGAGCCCTGTCAGTACAAGATGGATTAGCAGGGACAGGAAGGGTAGGTGGGAGAGGGGAAGGTAGACTGTGGTTGGACAGGAGCAATACATCATGTAGGCATGCATGGAGATAATAGAGAGTCACACTGATTTTTACAACTAATACATATTAATACCTGTGATTCAAAAATAAAATACAAATGATAGAACTTTAAAGTCTAAAAACTGTTGTGAGATCCTTTGATGGAGCTTATCAAAGACAGAGATGCCTCTCTACCACTGAGCCACATCCCCAACCCTTTTTGTTTTTGACTTTGACACAGGGTCTCACTGAGTTGCCTAGGGCCTTACTAAACTGCTGAGGCTGGCCTTGAATTTGAGATCCTCCTGCCTCAGCCTCCCGAGTCACTGGGATTACAGGTGTGTGCTACTGTGCCCAGCTCTGCTCCACTTTTTAAAATGGTTGTCCTGTGTTTCCATTTCGTTTACTTATTTTTTTTTACTTTTGTGGCTCTTTGTTTGCAAGATAACCACCCATTTTTTTTTTCTGTCAGTGCATTTGAAACGAGCAGTTCTACATTTCTCGCCAGCTTTTCCCTTGTTGGGGGACAGGGGTAGGAGTTGTGGTGGGGTATTTTCATGATCTTTTAAAAAATACTTTGGTTTTTCAATTATGTTATGAAAGTGTGAGATTGTCAAGTAACTAATTCCCAGAGAAGTAATATGTAATATTTCTACTCTCCTTTATCCCAGGCAGAGTGGTGGGAGCAGCCAGCTGTGGGACAGCCTCGCACACGTCACAGGTGCTGTTGTGCCTCTGTGTCTTGGTACTAAGTGGGGAGGACGGGACTCAGCTCTCAGAGGAGGGGAGCGGTGGCGTGCAGTGGGAGTTTCCACCGATTTCCAGTTCCCGGCAACCTCCAGACACAGGAGCAGGCCCAGATGTGTCTCCTAACAGAGAGGAAGCTGCAGGGGCTGCCACATGCCAGGCAGCAAACCTCCAGCCAGAGGCCGATTAGAAACAGGGAGTTCTCTAATTTTTACATAAATGATACAGCAACAGTGGAGACAAGATGGTGTTCCAACCCAGGCGCGACCCCTAGGCTGAGTGTTCTCTTCACAGAGAGGTTCCATCCCCTCTGGGGCCCAGACACACGCTTGTCTTCCTGAGAGGCAGAGAGTGGCCAAGGCTCTTCTGCAGGAACTGTGGATGAGGTCAGCACAGAGCTACATCAGTGTGGGTGACCTAACCAGGGGCAAGACATCGCACCCACTTGGCTTGAAGCCTGGGTCAGAAAAAAGCAGGAGAAAGCAAGCAAACAAAAGCAAACCCCATTTTATGCTCCTGCTAGTGAGCCTCAGAGCAATGATCTCGCCATGTAGCTGTTAGGCATAGAATTCTGCTTTCCCTCACTCGCGGTTCCCACTGAGAAGGTGCGTTAACGTGAAGTCTAACCAACTCACTGACTGTGAATTCTAGAGGCTTGCTTCCAGATGATTCACCATCAAATTAACACAGAGCAGCTAATCACTTTTAATGTCTCTTTTCACACATCTCTTTTCATCAGAACAGTCCTTTCTGTTTAACTACTGTGACCCAAGTGTTTGGAATGAATATTCTGCCATCATGAGTTCCCAACGGGGAGAAGGTGTCACGGGGACTCCCAGTTAAGAATGGCAGAGTGAAAGAAGAGGAATATATAGGTGAATGTCATTTAGTGTTCTTCATCTCACCTGGGAAAATCTCTCAGGCAGTCTGTACAAGGATATCAGGGCACTAAAGAATAACTCTGGGTCAAAACAGCCAGCCCTATTTGTTCACATGATAATATAAATGAAACAACCCAGGCTTTGAGAACTTTTCTGATTGTACAGCTTTGTAAGTACACCATTCTGGAAGACACACCATTTCTCTACACTCTCACACAAAACATGTCCAACAGCAGATGCAGTAGGTCTTTCCCACATAGATCGATTCTCTGCCACATTCGGAGTGTCCTACAACCCAACTCTGACACCATCCACCTGGAGTTAGCTACCACTTCAAATGGCAGTCACAAGCCTGGGCTTCTCATACTTCTGGAATTCCCACAGCCCCTTCCTCAACTTTGATAATTTGCTGGAATTCTAAGAGAGCTCAAAGAAGCACTGCTCATGTCAACCAGTTTGTCACTTAGGATGTGACTCAGCAATAGTAGATGGAAATGCATAGAACAAGGCTTTGGAGTGTGGAGTTACCATGTCCTTTCGGGTGAGCGACCCTCCCAATGTCCTGATGTGCTCACCAATCCACGGGTTCATTCAATATCATCACAGAAGAGTTTTTACAGAACTCGATGTCCAACCTTACCTTCCTCCTTTCCAGAATCCAGGCAAAGGCACCAAAAGTTCCGACCTGCTAGTCTATTACTCTTTACGGTTACTGTTCCTACCCTATGACTAACTAGGGATCCCATCCTAAATTATTTCACTAGTATAAATTCAGGTGTGATCAAAACAGGCTCATTATGAATACCAGATATCACTCAGGAAGTCCCAAGTGTTTTTAGTCAGTGTCCGAGGACAAAATCCAAATACATTTCTTACACCACAGCCATGTTGGTCACAAACTTAAATATAGAACATTATTTAGAAGAATGCAGCTCAGGAAAACTTTAGATCTAGTGGTACCCTAGCTACAAGAGAGATGGTTGTTTCTTCACAAGTCATTAACTTTTTACATTCTGAATAAATTGATTCATTTTGATCCAAACGTGCTCTTTTCTTTTTCTAATCATAATCAGGTTTTTTTTTTATTCCTTCACCTGATGCAACTGGGCAAGGTCCTGGACTTAAAAGATGGGCAATACAGAGTTAGGATGCCAACTCTGGGTCTTGTGATCTTAGGAAGTTCTGTAAATATTTTGATCCTCAGTTTTCTTGCCTATGTACATTAGAGATAAAGCAGTGTCCCCAGATGGGTGCAAAGAATTCACTTTTTGGTGAGTGGGAAGCCAATAAGCATGACTAGAAGAAAAAATGGGAACAGATTTATTAAAGCAAGTTAGGAGAGCCCTGGAGTAACATGCAAAAGAAGGCCCTCCCAGATCGAAGGGAGCATGGGGGTCTAGAGAGTATTCAGAGCACCTCAGTCACGACCCAAGAAGGACAAGACGGAACATCAACTCTCACCACTCCTGTTTCAGTCATGTTCACTGCTGTAACCAAAAGACCCCAGAAGAACAATTTTAAGGAGTAAAAGTTTATTTGGGGCTCCCAGTTTCAGAGATCTCAGCCCATAGGTGGCCAGTTTCATTCCTTGGGGCCTACGGCAGAACATCATGGTGGAAGAGAATGGGAGGGAGGCAGCTCAGGGCATGGTTATCAGGAAGCAGAGAGAGAGCATGCTCTGCTTAGAAAGGACAAGATGTACCCCAAAGGCACGCCCCAAGGCACCCACAGCCTCCAGCTATACCCTGCCTTCCCGTAGTTACCACCCAATTGGTCCATATCAGGGATTAGGTTGAGGTTGACATAACTAGACCATTTCTCTCCTGAACTTTGAATTCTCTTACATATTAGGTTTTGGGGGGAACATCTAATATCTATATCAGAACATCTCCTGTTTAATATAGTACTAGAAATTATAGCCAGAGCATTAGACAGAGATGGAAATAAAGGAGAAAAATTAGAAAAAGAAGAAATCAAATTATCAATGTTTGCAGATTAGATGATTCTACACTTAGGAGATCTGAAAAGAAACTACTGAGGAAAACAAGTTCATCTGTCTTTTCTGTCACACCAGAGAAAACGGGCTTTAAACCCTCCCGTTTCCTGACAGTTATCTCCTTACAATGACTGCCCATCTTCCTGTATCTGTACCTCCTCCCTTCCTTGCTCAGTATTGTGTGTGTGCCAGACAGGACTCACCTCAGGGAGACCTTCCCACCACAAGAACACGAAGGGCATGGAGGACAACCAGAGGCATGTCTCTTTAAGTAACCAACAGGAGGGAGTAAAGTTAGCCTGGACCCAGACGAGCCATCAGACACCCTCTGTTCTTCATAGCTGTTGTGTGGTCAGCCCAACCAATGGGCAGGACCGGCACCCTGGCCTCAGGGTTACCAGCCAAGCCGACCGCCTGCTGTAGCACGTGCTTTTGGTTTTGATTGCTGTGTGCCCTTCTTCACAGAAGTAAGCTCTTGCCTGCTGGCTGACTAATTCATCTTCAAGTGTTTATTTTGACTCCTGGGGTGCCCAGGACCCCCCGATATTTTCAACAGTAGCAGGTTACAAAATCAACATACGAAACTAAATAGCTTTCCTATACCAACAATGAATCTGCTGAGAAAGAAATTGGGGGAAACAATCCCATTTATAATAGCCACGACATAAATAAATAAATAAATCAACCCCTAGGAATCAGTCTAACCAAGGAGGTAAAAGACATCTACCATAAAAAAACTATGGGACACTGAAGAGAGAAATCAAGAAGGCACAAGTTGAAAGTCCCCCATGGTCATGGAGAGGTAGAATGATATTGTTAAAAGGCCATACTACCAAAAGCAGTACACAGATTCAATGCCATCGCCATCAAAATACCCATGACATTCTTCACAGAATTAGAAAGAACAGTTTTGAAATTCATTTAGAAGAATAAAGAACCCAGAATGGTCACAACAATTCTAAGCCAAAAACTCAATGCTGAAGGCACCACCATCCCTGACTTCACACCCTGGCATCAAAACTGATACAGAGAGCAAAGGCACAGACACACACTCCATATGCAAGCTGATCTTTGACAAAGATGCCAAAAGCATACATTGCAGAAACACAGCCTTTATACAAAAGGTGCTGGGACAACTGGTTATCATATGCAGAAGAATGAAACTAGACCCTATCACTCACCCTGCACAAAAATCAACTCAAAATGGAATAAAGACCTAGGCACTAGACCAGAAATCATTCATTCCTACAAGGAAACAGAGTCAACACTGCAACGTATGAGAACAGGCAACAACTTTGTCAACAGGACCATTAAATCTCAAGTAATGATGCCAAGAGGTAATAATTGGGATGGCATCGAATTAAAAAGTGTCTGCACAGCCAAAAAAACAATGAAGAGCATGAAGAGAGGACCTAAAGAATGGGAGAAAATCTTTGCTACCTACCCTCCTGACAGAGGATTAATATCCAGAAAACACAAAGAACTCAAAAAACAATTAACACCAAAAAATAAAATAAAATAACCCAATTAACAAATGGGAAAATAAACTACACAGATACTTCTCAAATGAAGAAATATAAATGGCCAACTAATACATTAAAAAACATTTAATGTCCTTAGCAATTAGGGAAATGCAAATCCAAACTACACTGAGATTTCACCTCCCTCCAGTCGGAATATCGGCCATCAAGAATACAAACAATGAGGGCCGGGGCTAGGGCTTGGGAGCAGAGCGCTTGCCTAGTGTGGGTGAGGCACTGGGCTCGATGCTTAGCACTGTATACAAAAATAAGAAAATAAAATAAAAGCATGCTGTCAACTACAACAAAAAATTTTAAAAAGAATACAAACAATAATAAATACTAGAGAGGATGTTGAGAAAAAGGAGCACTGTTGGTAGGATTATAAATTAGTACAAACACTATGGAAATCCGGATGGAGGTCCTCAAAAGACTAGAAATGGAACCACCATATGACTCAGTTATACTTCTCCTCAATATTCATCCTAAAGAATTAAATTCATCACACTACTGTAATGTAGGCACACCCACGTTTATAGCAGCACAATTCACAATAGCCGAACTATGGAACCAGCCTAGGTGTCCATCAGTGGATGAAGGGATAAAGAAAATGTGGTATATTTATACATAATGAAGTTTTATTCAGCCATCAAGATTGAAATCATGTCATTTGCAGGAAAGTGGATAGAGCTTGAGAAATATATACATATATATTGCTCTTTTAAGTGCTGGGGACCCCAGGGCCCCATGCAGAGTAGACATGTGCCCCAACACTGAACTCCACCCCTAGACCCTGGCCCTTGTAGGACATTTCAGAATTTTTCTTTTAAGAACGGGTAGTGGTTTCTAATGTCAGTAATATGGACTTATAATAGTACACGGTGCAAAGATCTTGCTTACTATGAATCAATGTTCCCTGTGTGAAAATTTTTAGAGTCAAAATCAAGTCACTGGGCCAAGTCCTACCAACAACATCAAATTAAATAAATGAGGCTGAAGGTCTATGAAGAAATAGAACTCCTGCTTGTGCCTGATAACAAAATCATCACACAACCTTGCAAGAAGCACGACCAAGCACAAAGGCCACAGCAACCTGACACAGAAGATAGGCCTGCAAGGATGTCTGCCACCTACTGTCAATTAATCTCAGACTGACATTGTCCTTGTCTATCGATCCTTGTAGCCAAATTTCATGGTTTTAAAATAACTTATGTAGCCAGGCACAGCGGTGTGCACCTGTAATCCCTGGAAGACCAAGGCAGTAGGACCACAAGTTTGAACACAGCACAGCCAACTTAGCATGACAAGGCACTGCTGGGTTCAATCCCTAGTACAAAAAAACATCTGTAACCTTCATTTTGCACTCCCCTTGGGTACACACATAGTTCACTCTGGCGTGCATAGCCCTGTTGTACTCCTGAATGCACTTAGTAATCTTTGGAGAATCTCTATTTCTTACTTAAGTTGATACCTACAGATCTTACTTAGTGATGATGGTTTTCTTTGTCCTCAGTAAGTATCAGCCAATGCCCAGATTAATCACTTCTGCAGATGAATTGCTACCCAGATGTCATGGTGCTACTAAAAAGAAAAAGGTGTGGTGTGTGTTTAGCATGTTTCATGTTGGGTGATGTGACGTGGCGCTCCCCAGGCTCCAGGCATGGCCAGGGCTTGTTGGGTTTTAACATGAGGTCAGGATCCAGAAAGATTTGCACTGTTGCTTTTCAACAGTTCTTGGAAGAGTCATGCTTCCATGTATGTGAGGAAAAATCTTGACCCTTGGGGGCAACCCAGAATAGGACTGCAGCCACCTCATGGAATAATTCACTCCTAAAGAGCTGGAACAGGCTGGTGTTTAAGACTCACTCAGAGGTTCTAGTTTCTGGTACAGTGCAGAAGAAGGTGATGAAGAGGTAAAGACATGTTAAGGTTTCAGGAGAGCAAGTTGTTGGGTGTGGATTTACTAGTAATCTCTAAAACCCAGCAGGACCAAAGCCTCAGGCTGGAAAGTCCCCAGAGAGTGATGGAGGGCCAGTGGGTTGTGGGGCTCATCCACTCAGCTGAGCCGGTCCCCTCCGTCCAGGGCTCCAGCCCCACGGCTGACTGTTTCAGCCCTGTGCACTCCTCTTCCCATTGACATTAATCCTGCTGTCACATTTTCTTACCTGTATTTGGCCCTAGGTTCAGAATTTCCTGGAGATAATGTGATCATTTCTGTGCCCAGCAACCTGTGCACTCAATAAACGACTCAAGGAATCCTGATAGTAGACAGACAAAAAATATTCCTTTTAGTCTTCTAGAATTCCTCAACAATTAAAAAATCTCTCCCCCCACAACTTGATCTTTTCCACAGTCAAATTGGCAAAGCAGATTAAGATCCTTCTCTGAGAATAAATGACATCCCATCTGTGCATTTATAAATTCCACTAAACTCCAAAGATGAAAATGGAATTCTGGACCGAGGTCAAAGAATTAGAGATGCGAGTCTTACTTACAAATGGTCTAAATAAAGGACAATTTGGTGAGTCCTCCCCCACACACACACAGAGCAAGTTGAGCAAAAGTCAAGTGTTTCAAGACTGAACAAAAGTGATTTATTTCTACCCTGCAACGTTGTTCCTGAATTCTTTGAATGGATAAATAAACAATAGAGGAAGGCAAAACCAGTGGATATGAACGCCTCGGGTTTCCCACCTGGAGAGACAGTGTCGGCAGTCCCCTAGGTCCACTAGAGCCTTCTGATACTCCCTCCAGATCGCAAGACACAGGTTTGGGTCATATGAGGATTCAGAGAGCATGAGTTGCTACCCACACCCACAACTTTTCTCTCCTGAAACCCATGTCTGTGGATACTTGTGTAATCATTCAAGATTGCTCAAACACAAGGGCAGTGTGTTGACAGGTTTTAAATGATGATGAAAAGGGTTGCACTGTGAAGTCTCTTCTCCAGGAGACACAGACCTCTCCAGGGAGCGGAGCACACCACAGAGGACGGGAGAAGACAGTCAATCTGTGTCCACATCAGTGGGAGGAGCCTGAGAGATGTGATCATGAGCCTGATAATGAACTGAAGATTTAGGAATAAATGGTCTAAAGTATACTTTTAAAATGAAGGACTATCCATTCTCAGTTTCTACTAAAGAAAAAGACACAGTCATTACAATTTGATCCTAGAATATCTACCAAATAATCAGCACCATCCCAGGAGGCCTGAGAAATGGAGAAAACCATTAGACACCACACTGCTGACAAAGCTTGGAACGGATTTCTCTGCTTGAAAGGATTTATGTAGTTCTTGCTGCTATGCCTCAAAAGCAAGTTTTTCATAACTTGAAAAGTTCTAGAGATGAGCCAAAAATCATTGTAGATTCTGGAAGTTTTCAAATAGAGTTTTTTTTTTTTAGTTTAGAATTAGATTTGCACTCAGTGTGTAAATGAGAAAATCTAGCAGTCATTAAATCTCCAGAGTCAAAGTAGCATGAATAACTAACCAAGATTTGCTTATTTACCAATCCCCAAGTCTTGGGACGGGGGAGGTGACAACTCTGAAACTCATAAAATAAATTCAATAGCTGAAAAGGTAAGTGTGACAAGAAATGACCAAATGCATTCTGAAGCATTTGGGCAAATTATGACTGATAGCGTCATTGATGACTTTGAAATCTATTCAGCTCCTATAATTAAGATGGCTTCAGAAGGGGCAATAGAAATATTTTTTGACATGTTGTGAGCAGAAGAATTTGGATTTGGATGAACATATGTAAGTGTTGGCAAATAGCTCATGAGTCAGAAAAGTTCCAGAAGTATACATGTGATCAAAATATTGCCTCTGATCCATACGGCACACCAGTTTCCACCCTTCTCTCGACTTCAAATCCAAGTTCAGTAAAGACCAACTTCCAGTGGTGGTAGGCTTCCCTTTGACTGAGGCCATCGGTCAGGACTCTGCCACGACTCTGATGGACGTGAGTGACTCCTTGGCTCATCACTATTGTTTCATCATAAAGTCTGCAAATGAGGTGACACAGATGAGCAGTGCTGCAGTTCCTTCTCATTTGCATTTTATTAGCTTTATGACAGTTTCCTTCTTGCATGATATTACCTAATTACATCCTTCAAAGAAGCACTCACATATCCCTCTCCACTTTCAATTATTCACTCCAACGAAGGGAATCATGAAATATCCACCCCTTACAGAAGCCCACCCAGCAGCGGGGTGGCTGTGGGCAGACGCTGGTGTGAAGTGGGACCACCATTCCTAGCAGAAGATCCTAAGGAGAAGCCTAGCTTTGGCCTCCTCCCCCCAAGCCTCTGTCTAGCTACAGAATGGCCCAAGTCTCAGACCCAATACGCCACATGACCTCACCCAACTTTATTGCCCAGGGGCTTCACTAAAGGGGTCACAAAACCAACTTATTTCAGATAACTTTGGGATATTTACAAAAACCATCCATGAATAAAAATCATATTTTCCCAATATTTCAGCAAAACATTGTAGTCTCTAAAAACCTCCAAAAGAAGAAATTCAGACTTATTTTGATCACTGTTGCACTTGATATGTAACTTCCTAAGGTGTCTTCTGCATCTTTCAAATACGGATGGTCGGCTCCAAGTAACACTGCAAAACGGGCCCTTTGGTGCCCCATTTTCCTTCTTTGACCCTTCATCTTGACGGCACCTGACCTTTATTCTCAGCATCTGGCTCGGGAGCCTGATGATCCTGGACTTTCTTTTTGTTCTATTTCATTTATACTTATTCAGTTGGTGTACCTTGGTTTTTGCAAGAAAGCATTCATGGTTGAACTCTTCATCAAGCTGTCTGCTCCATTTAATTCTGTCCGCCTCCACTTCCTTTAAATATTGCTTGGTTGGGGGTGACAAGAGTACAGTTGGCTACACTAAGTCCAGAGGTTGAGCAGAAGATGTGGCTCTGTTATTTGATGCTCTTAAGACCCATTAATTTAACTTCTTTATACCGCAGTTTCCTTATTTGTAAATTGTGACAAATAATGCCTAGTCTGTCTTCTGTACAGGGCTTCTGCAGGCCACCAATCTTAGATGAATTTATAATTGCCTTATCCGCACATTCCCTTCATGATTCAGTAGCTTTAGTCATGTCTCTTTCTTAGTCTTTTGAATAGTTTCAGTTGTCTATTTCTCTCTCCCTGATCGTCTTTCTTTTTCTTTGTTTATTCCATTTCCTATGATGGTGATGAATCAGAGCTTCAAACATTGCTCCAGGTGCTGCTGTCTCTAAATAAGAGTACTGTATTTCATTTCCAGTTTCCTTTTTACTAATGACAATATTTGTTTACATTGTACATTGAATGAAACTTTACAGAAGAACTGCCAATTCCTTTTAGAAACTTTTCTCAGACTACACCTGATATTAGAGACCTGTTTATAGAGAGTAATATGCTGCTGACTTACTTACACACTGTCAAGAACCTGTGAATGTTCCTAGAGTTTATCTTAATATCTTGGCTATTTATTCTTTTGGGGGCAGGGGTAACTGGGGATCAAACTCAAGGAACTCAACCACTGAGCCCCATACCCAGCCCTATTTTGTATTTTATTTAGCAATAGGATCTCATTGAGTTGCTTAACACCATGCTTTTTCTGAGGCTGGCTTTGAACTTGTGATTCTCCAGCCTCAGCCTCTTGAGCTGCTGGGATTACAGGCATGCACCACCATGCCCAGATATTTATTGATTAATTGATAGAGTTTCATGCCAATGTCAGACTTAGAGCTTTAACTGTGCAGCATTTATTGTATTGCAAAATAAATCTAAAGATTCTGCATTAGCTCAAGCACAGGTCCTTGACACATCCACAGTCAAGGTTTCTCCACTCAGAAATGTACATAATTACATATTCCTTGGCAATATCAAGTCACAAAGTATTTCAACTTTTAATAATCTTTTCCTAAACAAAAATCTGTTAAGGCTTGTATTCTTCTAGGTACATCCATCCAACGGTGTCAATAACTCTGTACAGGGAGTGAGAACTCAGAGCAAGTGACATGTTCTAGATGGGTCTGACTAATACAGCTGACACTTTAAGTCAGAGAGTCTCTTGAAGTAAACAGCTTCGGAAGGTAACTGCTCTCTAAGCCAGGAATATCTACTATGGACAGTGCATGCAGATTCCGTGAGGCAGGGCAGCCAACATTAGCATGACTTCTGCCCTGGACTCCAACTCAGATGTCCAACTCCTGAACAAGCCCTCACTCCACAAAACACAACAGAAAATTCATTTTCTAAAAGTCTTTTTTTTTTCTCTTCTGAGAATGTTTGTGGGGAGGGGGGTTGTCTGGTTGGTTGAGGTGTTTCTTATTTTGGTTTTGGTTTTCTTCACCCATTTAACAGAAATAAAACAGACACACAATGAAATTTACAGTCCACCAGATGCCACTTTAAAGCCCAGTGTGATTGGTACAAAGACTTAAGATGACATCAGGATTCTCAGGGGGGAAAGGAGGAAATTAAAAGTGACCTGCCAACAACTGAGAACACCTGGACACTGACCGAGACCTAGAACCCCTCCTAATCCTCAGCAGCAGATGAGACAGCTTCCGGGTAGGCAAGGCTCCCCAGGACACAAATGTGGTCACCACATTAGAAAACTGAAGATTTTCTCCCTCCATCCAGGCAAACTCCAAGTGCACAGATCAGCACAGAAAA
Source organism: Ictidomys tridecemlineatus (assembly GCF_052094955.1). NCBI lineage: Eukaryota > Metazoa > Chordata > Mammalia > Rodentia > Sciuridae > Ictidomys > Ictidomys tridecemlineatus. The sequence continues at coordinate 199,352 of NW_027524358.1, forward strand.
CACAGCAAAAATGGTGAGAAATCGAAGAGGGCAGTCACTAACTTTTAATTTCAGTGCTGGGAGAGTGAACCAGCCATGTGCTCTTACATTTGCTATAACACGGTACAGAGGGGAGAGGTAAAGTCTCTTGTGGAAATATGAATGACTGGATATAAGAACAATAACACAATTTATGCCAGAAATTTTTTTAAAAAGTCTTTGGATGCATCAGTGTTGTTTTTTGATGTTTTTAAGGATATTTATACTAAGTATTATTTTGAGGTTTGAAATTATATTTTAAAATACACATGGAAACTAACATTCATATGCATACAGTTATGTCAAACTTGGTATAGGTATAGCAGTAACATTTGAGTTAGTATTATATATTGAGATGATTAGGGTCAGGCTTAGGGAATGAATATGTACATTGAAAAGTATGTATGTTTATTAGAAAGGTCATTTGAAAATGTGTTTGAAAACAGATATGAATAAATATGTTCTGAAATGGAAATGATATAATGTGGATCATATGAATAAAAGTTTTTTAATTAGAGGATGAATGGATATGACATGTAATGAATATGAACTAAGTTATACCTCAATACACCATTGATTATTGAAAATATAAATGAATATACACATGACATCTCATAGGAATATAGAGTCATTTATCTTAAATTAGGTATAGTTAAGTGCTAATTTTAGGGTTAGTATTCTATATTGTATGGAGTTAATGTAGGTTGAGGCAATCAATACATACATCTGAAAATATGAATTCCTGAAAATGTACTTGTGAACATTGTATGAAAATCCATATAAATGTAAATGTACAGACTTAGTTAAAAGTATAATGTGACTCATGTATTAAATATTTTATAATTTGGGGATGTAAGAATATACCACATACATGATATTTAGTAATATATGTGCAAATATGAAATTGATAATAAAACATATAATTCACAATACACACAAATATTCATTTAAATGTACCTACTTTATGTAAAACTTTGTTTATCTAAAGAGGTCACTTTAAGTTGAATTTTCAGTTCAGATATCATTTAGGGTTAGTGTTCTGTTTAGGGAATTAATTTTTATATTCTAAAATCCAAGTATTCATAAGAACATACATGTAACAGTCTATACAGCATTATATATGCATTTAAAAATACATGTTCTGAAACAGGGTTGATTGCAATGTGATTCATGTAATTATACCTTTCTAAAAGTTGGGGATTCATGGATATGTATGATAATATATATATGACAAGTCATATAGCATATACCATTGATAATTGAAAATGTAAGTCAAAATACACATAAAACCACAGACTATTCTAATTGCATTTACTTTATATTAGATTTAGATTTAGCATTAATATTAGGGATAGTAGTAAATATTGAGTAAGGTTTGATTTACAGTTAGATTAAATATGTAGATCAAGAAATATGAAAATTCACAGAATGTACCTGCAAATATATGTTGCCCCAAAATACTTACAAATACCATCATGACCAATATGATATAATTCCCATCACAAAAAATAAAAAAGACAATTATAGAGAGAAGAGGAAGAATATCTGATGGGCTATCTGGCATTGGTAATGATCAGGAGCTCACAATGTTGCAGGTGGCATAGAGGACTATAAAATTAGAACCAAGGTAAAAATGTTCTAGTAGTCATGGAAGCATGCTGACCTATTAGTTTCTTCACCAATGCCTCTAAATTTTTGGTGCCTGGAATTTTTGCGGCTTCCAAGAATGTTGGCTCTCTTTGGAGTGAGACAATTGCAGTGGATGTCCATCTATGTGAACTGGAAGACATTGTTTAATACCCTTGGACATGCTTGCAGAAGCAATGCTGAATCCTCTTCTTGGAGGTGAAATGTGGCCACTGGTGGCCAAATGTCTTCCTGTGAGGGTTGTAAAGCCATTGAGCCATCCTCCAGGTTTTATGGCTGTTATTGCTCTATCACAGGGAATTTGGTATTATGCTGCAAGAAATACAAGAGGTAAACTAGGACGTAGTGCTGGAGGCAGTTCTATCCTGGATGGTGATTCAAGGCCTCAGGAGAAAACTCATTTAGCCTCTCCAAAATTCTGAGTTGAAACCTGACTCTGAGCATATTCCCACCCCACTCTCCATTAGAGGATGCGTTCCCATACCAGGGTCCACCGGGTGCATGATGTCAGTACCATGTGATTTGGAATAAAAAAAAAACAGATTCTGGTGATATTGGCAATGATTTCTCTGCACACACCTACAGTCATCTTCCCTAGGCCCCACTATCAGAAGGCTCAGACTCACTGGTATCTGTATTCTCCAGTATTTTAATTAGTTCTGGCCACTGAAGTTTATCTCTGATTCAGTCGTGGATAGAAACAAGGAGTTCCTAAAGAGCTCCAGTTGTTCATTGTCCTACAAATTTAAAAATTTTCTGGATAGAGATATAGCCATATTTCATCTGAGACCTCATGCAGGTGGGCTTTCCAAAGAGTGCAGCAGCAGGGAAAATGATTCTAAAATGTGAGGTACATGTGTGTTTCAGGCTCTTAACTTTGGCTGACAAGGCTCTACAGAGAAAATTGTGTGAAATCCTGTCTGAGATTTCTAATGTTGTGAAGAAATCCACACTGGGCCTAGGTCTAAGTTCCCAAAGACACTTCTGATGCTTGGATACCCAAAATCTCAACACAAATCACTGTGATCCTTCTATGAAGTAAGCCCCGAACTCAGGCCACTGATCAGATTCACACAAGGGTGGAGCCTGTGGTTTATTCAGACATCCATTACAACAATCACACAAACACCCACACTTAAAACAGGAGTCCTCCCTTATGGCATAAAGTCCACTCATTTTCTTCCTTGTATGTACTTCTTTTCAACATTTAGTTGGAGGGTTCCATACTTAGAGAAATCCAGGATTGTGTCAAGTGAAACATCCTGTTCCCCTCACCTGTTTAAAGACATGGTGCTCCTGACTCACTTCTTGAGAACAATGGAAACTAAGGTGGACTTAGAGTTATGACTGTGCTAATTCCCAAATTATAGGCCAAGTGTCTGCCAATGGTAAGTTCTTTATGTGTATTTGACTCAAAAATAAACTCAACAACCTATATCCTAGCTCCCTCAGGTACAAAACAAACTTATTGCACTCAAAGTGTCCCTGTTCTTGCTACATGAAGGTCAGGAACCTTACCAGATGCAATCTACATACTCCATTCAAATTTTGAAACTTTTTCTTGGGTTTTTATAAGAAAAGAGGCCCATGGGGCCAGAAACATAGGGAAGACCATAGCCCCTCATAAACTTCTCCACAGGACCAAAGCTATGGTAGACTCCTACTGCTCATCCTATTTGGATTTCTAACCATCCAGGCAGGGTTCTACTCTGAAAGCCTTACCTTCCACAGTGATTTATAAGTTTCAGAGTGATGCTCAGTATTCCCTTCACCTAGCCAATAGATGACCATTTCATAGGGCTTGGAGGTGGTATACAACTTTTACACAAAACCATCTGCACCTTCTAGATACTGGTGAAATTTCAGGAGGAATACAAAAAGTCATGGACATAGGAGGTGCTCCCCTTCTATAGGCAAGCAGCTGTCCATTCATAAATTTGCAGTCTGAGTGCCAGGAATATTTCCACTACACAAGACATGTTTATTGAAGGATATTGGTTATTTTCTTTTTTAGGATGAGATATTAAAGATTGATATATCAACATGGAAGCAGTAGCCATCTGCCTAGTGACTCACTGCTCTACATTTCATGTGAAAACTGAACAAATGATTTTTCCTCCATATACTCAGGGGATATGGGACACACACACACACACACACACACACACACACACACACACACACACACACACCTGGTAAGGGTCTTGGTGTATCCAAAGTGTCATCAAACATATGCAACAGTACAAAAAAGAAAACAATAAGTCCTCACTCTTTGCCTAATTATTCTTTCATTGATCATTCACCGTGGCCTTCTTCTAAAACTGAGATCAGACAGACATCCTATCAGTCTGAGAACTCTTTATCCATGCCACTTTAAGCAGGTCTCAGTGGTGCTACATGTCTGGGGAGGCTGGGTTGAACATTTTTAAACAGGGGCCACTTTTAAGTAGTCTTCAGGGGTGGGCGTATCATCTGTTGACTCTGGAATAATGTACAAGAATTAGTTTCTACCCACACTGAGGTGCAAAAAAGAACACAAAACACCACTCTAGTGCATTCAATATTTTTACAGCACATCAGCCAGTCTCAACCCTGTTTATAGCTGTGAGTATTTTCTTAAAGAATCAAATAAATATGGGTATGGTGGCACAAGCCTGTAATCCCAGTGACTCAAGAAACTGAGGCAGGAAGACTTCAAGTCAAGACAAAACTTAGCAACTTAGATAGTCCCTAAGAAACACAGTGCGACCCTGTCTCTAAATAAAATTGAAAACTGGCTGTGGGGATGTGGCTCCGTGTTTGAGTACCTCTGGGTTCAATCCCCAGCCTCCTCCTCTATACACAATGTAATTTTCTGGCTATTTCAGATGCCGGTAGTGAAAAAATACAGGTGCACAAAATTTTGCACATTTCCAGGTATCAGTGTGAGAAGTGTATTAATAGTCATTTTTCCTTAATGACTTTCTGGCTCCATTTTACTAAAGACATTCTTTGGATAATATTGTTTTTGTTGATAGTCTCCTTTTTTGGGCAAGGAGGACTGATAGCTGGGATTGAACTCAGAAACACTCAACCACTGAGTAACATCCCCAGTAGTATTTTGTATTTTATGTAGAGACAGGGTCTCACTGAGTTGCTTAGCACCTCACAGTTGATGAGGCAACTTTGAACTCATGATCCCCCTGTCTCAGCCTCCCAAGCTGCCTATTTTTTCATACCACCAAATGAAAACTGTGTGGAGGTAATCTCACTCATATGTTAAATATAAACTATTAATAGCACGTATGAGTCAAGTTCACAGATGGATGAATAATTTGGTGCCTATGACCACTCAGTTGTTCAAAATAAGCCTGGAATATATTCTGATATGCTCCTATTTTTAAAGTAATTTTCTATATTATTGGTTTCTTATCAAGGTCTAATCTTTCTACCTACAGTAAAAATCTTCCAACAGCCAAACTTTTCAATACACCCTATTTTTTCACACCTAAAACACCAACCATAATTCTACCATTTCTTTTCCTCCATCCAATGTGTGCATGGTAGCTATAATATTATTTTAAAAATATAAGTCATTTAATTCTTTTCTGTAAACACTTTCAATGCCTTCCCATTATACATAGACTACATGTCAGACTTTATCATATGGTCTACAAAGGCACTCATACACTTTTCTTGTTATAAATATCCAACTTTATCTCCAAGTTATCTTTAGTTATTTCCTTATTGCTCACTATGCTAATAACCACTTTCTCTTTTGTGTTATACAAGATGAGAAGTTGCTAACTCAAAAAATTAGACCAAAAAATTTACTCTTGCAAAAGGAAGATAATTGGAGAAGTTGACAATAAAGCATGGTCTGACTCCACTTTGAATGTAGGCTTTTATTCTTCTTCTCCCTGTTACTACAGTTTTGACTTCATAATTATTCTGCCAGTGATGTAAAAGTATATAGTCATGTGAAGTAATTTGAATAAAAGGAAAGTATCTTTATTGCTAGATATCTGTATATAGAAATGGCCCAAGCAAGAACCCTTGTGCTAGAATCTTGGCAGTGCAAGTCACTGAATGAAGTGAATTAAGAGTCATCCTCATTGTGAGTGAATTCAACATAAAATACTAGAGATGAAGGCAAGGAACACAGTGACCAGAGGACTTAAGAAAGAAAAGCAAACAATCTGCCATCCTACTTTGGGGCTGATGACAAAAGCCAGAAGGGCCTTTCTTCCTGCAGACACAATTCATTTGGAAAAAAAAAAACTTAAGTACACAGCAGAGAAACTAGAAACAGTATATTGAGTGCATTGCCAAGTTCCCCCTTCACTACCTTAGCTTCCTACTATTAGGATTTCATTTGGAGGAGATGTAATGAGCTGGTGTCACCTCATTTTTTTAGGGTTAGAGTCATGTCATGTGAGCCTGCCATTTCTTCATGTTGGAGCCTCCTTTTTCAGCCTCCTTTTTCCTAATTTCCCAGAGTACACATGGCTATCACTACAAGATAAAATATATTTGCAAATTAATTAACTTTGTCCAGCACTTGGAGAATTAGATTTCTGTTCAGGGTTCTGCCTGAGTCATGGATTCTTAAGACATTGAAGGAATTCAATACTACATTTTCCTCATTTCCCTTTTGTTTTCTATGGCTATCATTTTTCAACTTCTTCCTTCTGTCTCCCATTTATTATCATATTTAACCTACTAAGCCAGCAGAATATGCTTTGGGAGGTGATGCCTTGTGAGAATTTTTAATCTCTATAAATTATTAATTCATAACAAAACATTAGGTTGAAGAATAGTAGAAGGCAGCTGCACTGGAATTTCACTTTGTAAGGATTTCTTTCTTTGACTGGCTCTTTGTTTTCATTTAAAAGTGCACAAGGATGAGGCAAACAATATATAAAATTGAGAGAAGAACTTACAGAATGTTAGATCTGCAATAAAAACCATTAAGGGATTTTTTAAAAAAACAATCAAAAGCTTCATTCAAGAAGGAAGAATTTCAAATTCCTTACCAGTATCAAAACATAAATACAAAATACTGTTAAATGTGTTTATTTGTGTTCATTGTATATTTCTAATGACATATACAAAACAAACTAGTACAATATACTATTTAAATAATACTGGTATATACAGACATAGGGCAGTATTGCCTAAATAAACGGAGAGAAAGTTTAAAGAGACATTTTGAAGACATATTTACTCAGATTATAGTTAAAATTGAGTCCCCCAAAACATAGGAAATGCTCCAGAACCTTAGAATGGTCTAGGATATTATGGAAAAAACCCAACGACACAGGGGAAAAAAAAAGAAGACAAACTGAAAACCTCCTACACAAGATTGATAAAAATTGGGAGAATGAAGAGACAACCTACAGAATGGGAGGGCATATTTGTAAACTATATTATCTGATAATTGATTAACATCCAGAATATATAAAGAATGCAAACAGTGCAATAGCAAAGAACAAATAACCTGATTTAAAAATGTGCAATAGATCTAAGTAGAAATTCTTCTAAAGACATACATAGGGTTCAGAGGTACAGGAAACATGATCAATATTACTAATTATTAGGTAAATGAAAATCAAAGCCACAATGAGATCTCACTTCATTCTAGCTTCAATGGTTATTGTCAACATGTTTAAAGATAACAAATGCTGGGAAAGATGTGGGGAAAAGGGGACCCTTGCATTTTGCTGACAGAAATGTAAATTGATATGGTCATTGTGGAAAACAGTATGGGAATTCCTCAAAAAATTGAAAATCATGGGCTAGGGTTGTGGCTCAGAGGGTAGAGTGCTCACCTAGCATGTGTAAGGCCCTGAATGTACCCTCAGCACTTTATAAAAATAAATAAAATAAAGGTATTATATTCAACTACAACTAAAAATAAATATTTTAAAAATATATTTTTAAAAAATGAACCTATATATATGATCCAGCATTTCTAGTACTGAATTCAAATACAAAGCAAATAAAATCAGTATATCCAAGACACATTTGTAGGCCCATATTCCATTGGAGCACTATTCATGACAGATAAAAATGGAAAAAACCTAAGTGTCTATTGACTGATGCAGCAGCGCTGCATTTATTATGTAAGACTTGGGAGGTATTAATTCTTTTTTCCCTATTATTGTCAAGTCTTAAACTTAAGGGATAGTCAGTAGATAAATCCTTAGGATTATTTTATTGGTCAGTATGTAGTTAATTACTTCAGTAAATGTATAAAAAGTACAAAAAGTTATTTTATCAGCCTTTTCTTTCTCCCTTGCAGTGCTGGCAATTGAACCCAGGACTCCATGTATGCTAGACAAGCATTCTACTATAGAGCTACATCCTTAACAAAATTTTTTTTAATGATTCACACACATAGAACTCAGATAAAACTTTCAGCCTCTATTCAGCTGAATAAAATGGGGCTGCTCTAAGAAAAGTCAAGTGTTAAAGTCACAGAGAATGATTACTTAGAACTACGTCTCTCTCTCTCTCTCTCTCTCTCTCTCTCTCTCTCTCTCTCTCTCTCTGTGTGTGTGTGTGTGTGTGTGTGTGTTGTGTGGTGTGCATGTGAAGTGCCTGAATTACAGTCAAATAATGCTCTGCTGCAAAAAACCCTCTGGGATGACATGCAACACTACTATTCAGAAGCTAAAAATATACTGTCATTAGTTTTTAAATCTGTTTTCAGTATTTGATTTTTGTGCTACTTTCATCTAGTAAAAGAATATTTTGCCTTATTCAAAACCATCAGAATTTTGTTAGCTTGCTATTTCAAAAGTTTTTATTAAATGGATATATATTTCTTCATCAAATAGCACATTTGACTTTAGGATTCCAATAATAACAACAGCATTAAATTTTATATCATATCCATGATAGGGTATAAATGTAATGATTTTTGTAAATATAATAATTTGAAAATATCCCTTTGTTGTGTGCTGTCACGTGAAAGCAGCTTTCTCCTCTTGCTTCCCATCTACAGCTGAGTCATGGCACTTCTTGTTCCTTGGAAATGGGAATATAACATTTGTGGAAGGTACTTTTAGAGAGGAAAAGAAAATAGTCTTTCTAAGCTGACAGACTGTGAAAGGATGTAGGCAAGGTTAAAAAAAAAAAAAGGCTTCTGACATTGATGTGTTAGTAAAATTTCAGAGAAATGGAGCCCCAGTACAATTTCTCCTCCTAATCTGCAGTGTTTACTTGGAAGACAATGCTGTTCTGACAAAGATGGACTAGAAAGATTATCTGGACTCAGATCTGCTATGCTCTGTATGTCTATGTTCTTGTATGTAGCATGTGAGGGGTCCAGACACTTTTGTGACTTCTCTTGAGCTAAAATGGAGGTTCTGAGAAAGCAGGTAAATTACTAGAGACCCAGAAGTGAAATAAACAGGCAGATGGAATGATTCAAGTCCAGTATTCACTTTCTACAAGCATATCATCCCCAAAAGCCATGCAGGACTAGAATTGTTCTGTGATCATCAGTCTAAAGACCACAACAGATGTGATACCTAGGGCAGCAAAGAGCCCCATTCATTATACTTAGGCCTGGTTCCAAGATTTCCATCTACTTCATATCTATGAGCATATATAAACTCTTTCCTGCTTCTAAATTAATAGCCAGACTTCATTCTAAGCAACAGGAGAAGATGCAGCAAATATAAAAGGCAATAAATATATAAAAGACACCTAGATATCCAAAATAGACAATAGGACACAAATAAATTGTTAATGGTTAAAAAAGGTCTTCTTCACTCCACATTAACCTCAAGGTACTGAGCATACAGAAGACAAGCTGAAAAAACTATTACAGAAAATTAATGGAATTTCTTTTTGTCACCTAAGCAATATATATATTTTCCAGCCAATTCAATACAATTGTACTACTGTCCTAAATAAGCATAAGCTATCCACTCAACTAATATTTTTTGACTTCCTACAACAGACATGTCATCCATGTGTAGTTAGAAAAGGTTGTCAGTATTTCTTCATTACAATTCAGCAAAGCATCAGCAACCATATCATGTTCAGATATCAATAACAGAATCTCTTCTTACTCTCCCTCCTCGTCCTTTTTGTATAATAGGAAAGGTAAGAGCCTTCAGAGCACACTTCATATAGAATTACAAGTTTTTTTTTCCCTTCTAGAAATTAACCATCTCCTAGGAAACACACATATACTCATATGAGTTGTTATCATTTTTTCCTTCTTCACTATTTTTTCTAGTCTTGTGTTTTGTTTCTTCTTCCCTTCCTCCATCTCAAAGCATAAACTTTATTAGTGAAATTTTATTCTCAGCCAACTTATATATGCCCACTTAAGAAGTATCAGCAAGGTCAGGTACCTGTCTTTGGGAGCACTACTGCCTGTTTCTCATTACAGTGTAGGCAGATGAGAGTCAAGAGTGCCCAAGAACTGATAGCAGTTTTTTAACCTTTGGTTTTCAATGAGTATACAGATCCTACACCTGTGTACAGAAGAAAGGACAGTGATTTTTTTAAAAAATAAATGACACTAGAAGACATTACAATTCTTATTACACATATACAGCAGTCTTTCATATCTCTGGTTGTATATAAATATGTGTCTTCAATTCGTGTCTTCATACATGTACTTTGGGTAATGATGTCTATCACATTCCACCAATCTTGCTAACTCTCTGCCCCCTCCAACCCCTCTTTCCTGTCTAGAGTTTATCTATTTCTCCCATGCTCCCCCTCCCTACTCCACTATGACTCAGCCTCCTTATATCAGAGAAAACATTCAGCATTTGTATTTTGGGATTGGTCAACTTCACATAGCATTTTCTTCTCCAGCACCATCCATTTACCTGAAAATGCCATGATTTTATTCTCTTTTATTGCTGAGTAAAATTCTATTGTGTATATGTGCCACATTTTTAATCCATTCATCTACTGAAGGGCATAAATGTTGACTGCAGAGTTTAGCTATTTTGAATTGTGCTTCTATAAACATTGATGTGGCTGTATCCCTGTGGTATGCTGTCTTTAAGTCCTTTGGGTGTAGACTGAGGAGAGAGATAGCTGGGTCAAATGGTGGTCCCATTCCCAGATTTCCAAAGAATTCCCACACTGCTTTCCATATTGGCTGCACCAATTTGCAGTCCCACCAGTAATGTATGAGTATACATTTTTCCCCACATCCTCGCCAACACTTACTGTTGTTTGTCTTCATAATAGCTGCCATTGTGACTGGAGTGAGATGGTAGTTTAAAGTAGTTTTGATTTTCATTTCTCTAATTTCTAGAGATGATGAACATTTTTTCATATATTTGTTGATTGATTTTATATCCTCTTCTGAGAAATGTCTGTTCAGGTCCCTGACCCATTTATTGATTGGGTTATTTGTTTTTTTGGTGCTCAGCTTTTCTAGTTCTTTATATACCCTAGAAATTAGTGATCTAATGTATGGGTGGGTGAATATTTGCTCCCAGGATGTACGCTCTCTGTTCACCTCAAAGATTGTTTCTTTTATGAGAAGAAACTCTTTGGTTTGATTCCATCCCATTTATCGATTCTTGGTTTTAATTCTTGCTCTATAGGAGTCTTATTAAGGAAAGTTGGGGCATAATTCCACATGATAAAAATTAGGGCCTACTTTTTCATCTATTAAATGCAGAGTATATGGTTTAATTTCTAGGTTTCTGATCCACTTTGAGTTTTGTGCATGGTCAGAGATAAGAGTTTACTTATATTTTGTTGCATATGGATTTCCAGTTTTCCCAGCCCTATTTGTTGAAGAGGCTATCTTTTCTCCAGTGCATATTTGGCACCTTTGTCTAATATAATTGTAATTTTGTGGATTTGTCTCTGTGTCCTCTATTCTGTACCATTGATCTGTCAGTCTGTTTTAGTGCCAATACCTTGTGTTTTTGTTACTATTTCTCTGTAGTATAGTTTAAGTTCTTGTATAGTGATGATACCTTATCTTCCTGATAAGGATTGCTTTAGCTATTCTGGGTCTCTTATTTTTCCAATGAATTTTCATGATTGCTTTTTTTATTTCTATGAGGAATGTCATTGAGATTTTGGTCAGAATTGCATTAAATCTGTGTAGAGCTTTTTTTTTTTTTTCTCTGAGAATAAAATGAGGAAAACTACCACATTTATAATAACCTAAAAAAAACAACTTGGGATTCAACTTAATGAAAGAGGTGAAAGATCTATACAGTGAAAACTACAGAACCCTAAAAAAAATGTCAAAGAATACCTCAGAAGATTGACATATCTACCTTGCTCTTGGATAGGCAGAATTAATATTATCAAAAGGACAGTGATTTTAAGTATTTTCTGGGAGCCTGAAGGTTAATCCCCACACCCATATTTTTATTGATTCATTCATTCACTCCTTCACAAATGCAGTCTAATTCATCATCTTGCTTTGTATATTAGTTAATCCTTTGTTTTCACTAATAATTTTTTTAATACTCAGCTTCAACATGCTGGAAGGAAGTTTGGAAAAATAAAATTTTATAAAGAGCAGAAATATAATTTTGAAATGAAAAGATAAACAGAATAAGCTCCAAGTAAATGGATAAGCAGAGAAAAGTACTGAATGGCAACCATGAAGCACAGACAAAAGCAAAAGAAAAAAGAAACATTTCCCTAGGAAGAGGAATGTGGAGAATGGTGACAGTGATTGGAAGATCAGTGTCTAAGAATAGGGTCCCTGATGACTTTTTGGCTGTGGCATGCTTGGTGCATTGGAAAGTTTCTGTGCAAAGGTGCAGGATGCCCAGTTGCTATAGTAATGCCCTTCAAGTGGAAGCTCTGTGCTAGAATCTTATCAGCCTCAACCTTGCTCTCAGTCACACAGCTCCTGGGAATAAAGAAATTTATTTAAGCTAAGACAACCATAATTTTCCACCACCTCTGTTGCTCTGGATACTGACTGAATAATAGTAACTTTAAACAATGAACTTTCTTGAGAGATACACAATGCTCCTAATATTGCATATTTCAACTGTAGAATGTAACTGAGGTATGAGCTGCATAATGTTTCTAACTCTGAAACTTTCATAAATACAAAGAATAATACTTGTGTAGTCTTTAATCTAATTAATGAGATCTACATAATAAAGATTGCTGGCATAATGTTTTAGATATGCTTCTCTATCAGAGAGCAGTACTCCACACAATCCCAGCTGTTATTTTCACAATCTGAGTATGTGAGTCTTTATTTTTCCAATCTCCCATTGCCTGTCACAGGAACCTGCTAGTTTGGCTACACTGGTCAAGGCAAGGGAGGGTTATTGATTGGGAAGTCATATAGAATGTTCCTCTAAAGTGGAAGCAACAAAGGTGGTGTGCACATGGTGGTTCTCTTAGAATTAAAGTATCATGAAACTCAACAATCACAGACATTGCATTAAATATTCTGTCATTTCAGAGTGAAAATACTTCCTTAAACTTAAGGAACCTCTAAAAAATGAGATAAATAGGCCACAGATAAATGGTGTCTCTAGGCTATGTAACCCAGGTAGTACTCAGAAGAATTAAAACTGATAGTGTTGCCAAAGAACCCATTTTCAGAATCAAAAATAAGCCCCTTATTTCCAAATCAAATAGAAACATCTGGTTGTTCAGAATGATAAAATTAAATGGCAATCCTATCCTCCTAGAAACATTAGCTGACTGTCCAGATATGAAAACTTTATGTTTTCTTCACACTTATTTTCCACTTATCTCACTCAATCTTTTCAATTTATTTAACGTTCCATGTCATTTCACTGCTGATTCTTCAAAATTTATGCCAGTTGTTCCAACACTATTTTTTCACAAACATTAGACTGCCTATTTAGTCCCCTCAAACAAGAAATATCAAAATAAAAATCTCAAAGTTTCCTCTGAAATAATTACCAAACTGCTTCTCTGAAATCTTACTCAATTGATTAATAAATTCAATTATTTCTAATTCACCCTTTGTATCCATATGCTCAACCAGTCTGCTAACCAGTTACAGAAATAAGATTTCTAGAACATATATCAAATATATTTTTTTTGTATTTGCACCCATATTCTTTTTTGGGTAACTGCAATTTCCTCTGGGTTATCTCCCTACTTCAAAACCAAATCTGACTGCAAAGCATTTCCTCCCCAAAATCCATAATAAGTACTACAGCAAACTCTCCCCCCACATTGATCAATACTTTGTTCTAATAGTGAGATAAATGTGTAAATTCTGAATTTGTTAGCTTTCTTAGATTGTGTTAATGATGTGGTCCTTTCAAATATGGTTTCTTTTCAGAGAAAATAAAACACCAAACCAAGGAATCTATATTCTAGTTTCAAGCATGCAACCTATCCTAAATTCTACTATAAGATTATTTGATATTTAATAAAAAGTGGATTCTGGCATCACTTTTAAAACTTACTGAACTTTCCATATCAACAAATCTCATTTATATTGATACATACAAATAAGTGCCCATATATCACTAAAAGGTCCTCACAGGGTCAGGAGAGTTTCCCACTTGTACTGGTTGTTGGGGTCTATGTAAGCAGAAGGCCTCTGCAATCAAGCAGCTCTTAACATCAGGCTCTGCTCACTGGTATTCCAGCAGAGTGCAGAAGCTGAGTCTATTTTCTCTTGCAGGGTTCAGTATGTTCTGAATCCAAACAGCTACATGCAGCTCTAAAAACACCACAGCAACTTGCCCCTTAAGTGTGCTTAGCTAGTGATATATACCTCTTGGTCAACAATATTGGTTCGCATTTAATCAGAGTTTGGAGAAAGCAGCAATGTTATTGTTCCAAGTTTATGCTAATGGTAGTTTACAAATATACACACATTATTAGATTGCACTTGAGTCTGAAACTTTAGCTTTGCCCTTATTTGCATTTTCCCTGCAGGAGGCATGGCAGCAGTGACAGGTCAGTATGCCCTTACTCCCTTGACCCTGGCCTGCACATTCATGATAGTCTTGGCTACATTGCCTACCCCCACCCTTTCCACTCCAGTACAATGAGAACCAACCTGGAAGAGCATTCTAAGAAATAAGCCAGGAACAGAACAAAAGGGTTGAATGTTTCCTCTGACAAGAAAGATGTTGCTAAAATAAAGGTCCCCATACCTCTGCCACCACTGTCTCAGTTGCTTGCTTTGTGGGTAGTTCCCTCTGCACCTGGGCTCCAGCTACACCATAGCCTCCCTACAAAACCTGCAGAACACCTTGGTCTTTTTCCTCTAGTTGGAACCATCCATTGAAGATGGTGGAACCTGAGCAACTGATGCAGACAGCCCAACTGGCTGAACAGGGGGAGAACTCCAAGGATGTTGCCCTGGTCACAAAGAATGCGACAGAGCTCAATGAGCCACTGTCCAATGAATAACAATATTTTCTCTCTGTGGCTTACAAGAATGCTATTTAACATGCCATTTTTTCTGGAGGATCATTAGTAGCATTGAGCAAAAAACATCTTCAGAGAGCAAACAGGAGAAAATACAGATGGAAAGTATGGCAGCATAGTGTCTGTAGGGCTAGTGGCTGATATACCCTGAGAATAGAAGAGCATACAGAAACTTCTATTCCTCATCTTATGACCCTGCTAGAACCATCTCATCCAGCTGCTTTCTCCTGGGGAAGAGGACAGCTTCTCCCATGGTGTCATTAGCTCTCCCCTCAAGAGAACCAAAAAGTGCCAGTATGGCCAACACAGAGGTGGTAGTACTCTGTCCTTTAAGTTCTCACCTCAACTCTCACTTAATCCAATCAAGACAGCAGCTTGTGGGAATTGGGATCAGTTCTTTCATTTGACTCCTCTCTCCTCCTACAGTTCTTCCTGGTCCTTGGCTGGGTCAGGGGCAAAGGAAGGCAAGCCTGGTCCAGGGCTTAGATTATTTCTCTCTTCCAGTGGCCTTGGCATGGGCCACAGGCCTGAGTGCAAGATACACAAATACCTTTAACTAGCTGGATGAACTCAGGAAGGGAGGTTCTCCTTTAGCTTTAGTCTTGGCACATGTGAAGTGTGTATCACAAAAAAATACCACCTTACAGGGGTCCTCGAGGTTTACATGGGATTGAAATGGAAAACAGGGGTTACCATGCAGAGATAATTGATGGGCTTGAGTCTTGTGGTGAGAGATACAGCCTAGGTCCATGAACATTTTAAAATTATCCTTTTAAAGGTTAAAGTGTTGTCACATGGGAGTGTATGTTTAGGTGGGTGGGATAGCTCAGGCTGGCTCTCAGTTGCAATGGTGAGTCTCAGGGAGTGCACACACACAAATACATGCAAACATACTCATGTGCACCTGGGGGCTAACCTGTCTACCTGGATTCCTGTGTCTTTTGTCTCCACCTTGGCAGGTGCCCTTTTTTTGACCCATTTGCTTCTGCTGGTAAGAAAGCGCAGCATGGGTTCTATCTCTCTGAGCAGTTCATTTTGATTCTGGCTATCCTGAGGGCCAAACTTTCTTCTTTTCTTGGCAGGGTCTCAGCTTGGGGGCCTGGGGGCCAGGCCATAGGCTTGGGACAGTGAATTGGCTTTCTTCCCGTTATCTTGGGCATGCTGAGGCACAAAGCTGGGACCTGTAGCCTCACCCAATGCCAGCAGCTGCTCTTTTCTGAGTGTTGACTACTGGGACAGATCAACAGCTTTGGTGGGAAGATCAAGGGATTGTCACCTGGATAGTCTCAGAAGTTGCATCTCCAGTGAAGGTGGTCTTCAGGTGCATGGTAAGCCTCTTAGGACCTCTCAGAATGTGGAACACATGGTTCTTGAAGGCAATGCCCCTGAACACCTTCAGGGAACTGTCATAGCTTAGGTCCACCAAGCGACAGCCATTAACCTAGAGAATTATGTCTCTATCCCAGATGAGTCCACTCTATTCTGCAGTTCCCCCTTGAATCAGGTCCAAAATGATAACAGGTGACTTGATGACCTGCTCATTCATCAGGAGCCCCAGACTCCTAACTTTATGTTTGAAAACGTGTACAGAGCTGACATTAGGTTGGTCCTTCTGTGTTAGAGTCTGTAAACAAGTCTGGATGGCACCTGGCATTTTGCCAGAGGGAGTGGTTTGTGAAGTAACGCCAGCGAGCCATTAAGTGTAGAGATTTCTTATTGGTTGTCTGCTGTATCTTGTTTATGTTAATTAAGATAAGCTGTGTGGAATGTATAAATACCTCTGTTGTCCTACAATAAATGGCTCCCACTCCTTATGTATCAACGTACACAAGTTGTCACACATACACCCCCTGCCCCCGGTTATTTTGCTGCAGCCAGACTGCGGCACTACTGAACCCTGAACATACAATCTTCCATGGTGTCTGGCATTCAAGGGTCCTACCTGAAGATCCCAAAACTTATTGAGCCAAGGTAGATTCTCCAGGAGGGGCCAGAATTTATCTCTACCGAGAGAGAAGCTGGAAAGACAGGGATAGAGAGGTTTCAGCATTCACTGTGTCTGAGGTCAAGTCTGCATCACCTTTTCATTGCCATGTGGCCATCAGTGGCATGATTCTATGTGTCTGTCTCCCTACTTGTTCTCTGAGTAATCAAGCGCTGATAGCAGACATCAGGAGAGTAGTGGGACATGTCCCTGAGCCAAAGGTCAGGCAGGCCAGGGAGAAGAGTCTGGGGCATGTGTCTAGAGGTGTAATATATGGGGGCTCTTCTCTGGGCATCTTGACCACCTGCAGACAGGATCTGGGATTTTCAGAGCTGAAGAGAAGAAACAAGAACACAAAATGCAGAAGAGAAAGATAAAAGGTTGAAGGGGACCATCCCACACTATCTTCTAAATGAAAGTGGAAATGCAGATAAATTGTCAAATCTAGCTCAAGACACTTGGAGCTTTGAAGTCAACCTTGAAATGCAGCCTTTGTCATCAAGGGGACAGCTCCCTGTTTATCTGCAAGCTGTCCAGTTTCACCTCCAATATAGAAGTTCTAAGCATGCATGGCTCCTTGAACTCCCCATTCCAGCCATTCCACAAACTCCTACCACAAACCCCCCAGAAGAAGAAGGCCACCTTTCCATGGACCAAGGAAGAGCAGATGCCAACCAACATTTGTGACCATTTTTATAACTATTAATTTGTTTCAAGTTAAAAATATAGACTTGACCATATTAAAAATATGATCAACACCAAGATACAGGTCCACTCAAAACTTTGGAAGGTATTTGTGCCCCACAGACCATCTGAAACTTGGATGAAAAAACATAAGTGTGGCCTTTGAAACTCGGATGAAAAAACATAAGAATGGCCTTTGATCAATGAATGCTTGCTGGTTGAAGAAGAAAAGCCCCAAAGAGTAAATATGACAATACTTATTACATTTATGCTCTTAACATGTATATTTTCCTCTTTTGATCCTCATAATAACTCCTCAATAGACAGGTAAACCAAAGCCAGAGAGAAATTCAGAACTTTGTTCAAGACTACTCAGGCAAGACTGGTCGAGGGAGGATTTGAAATTGGATCAGCCCCACTCTGGAGTCAGTTTTGAAACTTGCATGTTAATTATTTTAGATTTAGCTTCTAATTATTCTCAGGTCCCACTTTTTCTCTTTGAAACACTGGCAATTTCCAAGTAATGGATTCCCCTTGCTCAGCAATCTCAGTTGTGGTTAGGGTGCCAAGGGCTAGAGATGCTGTGGCTCATTTGAGGCATGTGCAATTGTGTACACAGTGGGATGTATCTGTGGGTAACTGTGTCCATGTGTGTTATGGTTTAGAGTCAAGGTGTCCCCAAAAACCTCATGTGTGAGACAATGCAAGAAGATTCAGAAGTGAACTGATTGGGTTATGAAATCCTTAACCAAACTGGTGCCTTAATTCTAAGCTGGGTATTAACTGGGTGGTAACTATAAATAGGAAGGGTGTGGTTGGAGGAGGTGGGCCATGGATGGCATGTTTTAGGGGTTTATATTTTGTTCTTGGTCTTTGTAGATGTCTTTGCTTCCTAGTGCTATGTCCTGAGCTGTTTTTCTCTGGCACATCCTTCCACCGTGATGTTTTGCCCCATTTGGGGCCCAGAATAATGGTATTGGCCATCTATGGATGGAAACTATGAAACCATTAATACCAAATAAACTTTTTCTCCTCTAAAGTTGTTCTTGTCAGGTCTTTTTTGTCACAGCAGGGGAAAAAGCTCAAAACAATGTTTCTGACAGATCTGGGCTGGGGCAAGTGATATGTGGGTGGAAGGTGGTGCAGGGAAGTGTGGGGGAATCAGAGAACTTCTTTCATCTCTTTACCTACTCTCCTTTCAAGTTCCAGCTCCATTTCCATGTCAGCACTTCTTTCTGCCAGTTTCCTCACCACACTTTAGTATAGAGGGAGCTCCCATCTCCACAACTAACAAACTGACACTCCCTCGTTTCCCTTTTAATGACTTCCCAGGGTCACACCAGAACTAAGGTAATGATCTTTTATAGCTTCTGAGAGCAGGAGGTGGGTGCAGAGACCCTCGGCACTCAAAGGAGATGCCCTCCAATGGGGGCCCTTGAGGTACTAGCACACCTGCAGAGAGCATTACATAACTCTGATAGCCCCAATATGGGTGAGGAGTAATGAATACCCAGCCTGACCCAGGCTGCCTTCTCCATCTGGTGTCACTCTGCATGTGCTTCTCTATGTTCATGCATCATCCTCATTTATTTTCTGTGTGTGGCCTGTTAACCAGTTGAGTGTCTTTCAGCCTCTTCCTGCCAAGGGTTGTGGTTTTCAGGAAAGACCACCGGAGTCTCTGTGCCCTCTGTGTGCTTCCTCATCAGGAGGGTCCCTCACCCTCTCTCACTTCTTGAGTTCTCCTGGAGCCTGTTTTATTTTTCTGTGAACCAAATCCAGGCAGGATGCTTGCTGCTTAGTTGGAACAGCTGTCTCTACAGCTGGGAACTCCAGAATGCTCAGGTGTCCATATTCAGTTATGGGCTTTATTCTTTAAAAAAAAAAAGGAATTTGAAGGTAAGGGTTTTTTTGGGGGGAGGGGCAGTGACAAGACACCTAAATCTATTTATTCCACTTGCTGCATTAGGTTAGACCTCCACAGAGAACAGAGATTAGATTCGGCCTTCTGTGTTCTTTGCTTATGAAGAAAACAGATATAATGCAACCACATACCCAACCCTGCACCCAGCCATGCTCAGCATTTTAGAGCTATTCTGGGCTTGTCTCTCTCTCTCTCTCTCTCTCTCTCTCTCTCTCTCCCACCTTCTACAATTAGACTGGGCTGGGGCTTAGGAAACAGAGGGGCTGTTTATCTCTCAGGCTCTAGCATTAAGAAAGTAAGATGATTCTGTGAGGAATTGGAATTATGCTAGAGTAGCTGGAGTAAGAGATATTCAGTGTTTGCATGTGTGCAGGTGCACAACACACACACACACACACACACAAAGACACATAGAACACAATTTGATCTATGAATTCTGAGCAGTCACCATTTCTTAATAACAATTCCACAATACTCTGTCTCTATTCTTTTTCCACCAGAAGAGCATACTTATTCACAATCTATTTCAATATCATCCTGACCAGGATTGGGTTTGGCAGTGCCCACTGTACAAATCAATCAATCAAGCAACTATAGGAAACCCAGTTTTCCCAGTTTGTGAATGCCTAGAATCCATGAACCTTCTCAGGCCACTGTCCTGCCACCAGAAAGTTTCTTAAGGTCCTTTTTGGTTTGTGTGTTTTGGGGTGAATTATTTATTTGCTCCGTTCATTAGTTTCTTTATCTGTAAAATGGGGTCATTAGTAGTAAACATCCATCTGGGTAACTGGGAAGACTCAATGAAAAAGAGGACACAGGGAACTTGGCAACACCACAGAGTAAATGCTCACAAAAAATGCTTTCCTATTATTGTTATGTAAGATGTAATGATTTGGGCTTCATGGATTTTAATTCAGTACACTTTCGGTTCCACCTGGCCTTTTCAAAGGGCCTTTCTGTATCATCTTGAAGGGGTCCAGCCCTGGAAGTCACATGGAGGAATCTCACCTTAGTCACAGTGGGAGTTACAATTCATGGGGCAACAATGCTGGCTGGAATAGCCTGCCAACCCAGTCTCTGCCTTTGGAGCTGGGATTTTCAATAAATCCTATATGTACACCAGAGTATATACCATGGAAACAATACTTGGCCTCAAGCCTCATTTGAGTACTTGAGTGGTTTGGGGTATATTATTTCATTTACCTTCCTACAAAGAAATGAAAGGCTAACTATGGGGGTAAATGGCAGTGGGAAGGCAGCGCCCAAATAGGCCAGTGTCTGATGTTACCTTTTTGCTCTATTGCTCTGAGCATGCCACTGCCCACCCTGGGCCTAATTTCTGCAACTCGGGGAATGGCACTAGCAGCATTTTTAAATGATGTCCATTTACTGGTGGATGCTGGTAGTCAGGAGGTGTCTTCCTGGTGGAAAGAGTAAGGATACAGTGCTGCCTGGATATAGAGGAGGTGGGTGGAGAAGACAGGTGGGGAAGAGCCCAGCTTGTGAGATAGCAGAGGTGAGAAGGACCAGGAATCCTGAGGTATGAGACATAGTCATCGTGAGGTGAGGGAAGAAAGCCAGCACCTTGATATAAAGCTGGAGGGTGCCTAGAGTGATCTGGACCCCCCAGCCTTCCAAACAGCAATGAAAGATTTTGGACTATTCCTAGTGCAATGGCAAGTCAAGGAAGGTTTTGAGAGAAATTCTGTGGTCAGATTTTGATTTAATTAAGATCATTATGGCTGCTTTTGAATAGAAATGGTGGAAAAAGCAAGGCTGGCTATGGGATGCCTAGTCAGGAGTCCACTGAAGGCCAGAGACGTGAGGCAGTGGTGGGTAGGACCAGGTTAATGAATGGAGAGAGGGGATGGTACTAGGAGTTGAACCCAGAAGCACTTAGCAACTGAGCCATATCTCTAGCCTTTTTTTATATTTTATTTAGGGACAGGCACCTCACTAAATTGCTAGAGGCTGGCTTTGAATTCATCATCCTTGTGCCTCACTCTCCTGAGAATCTGGGATAATAGGCATGTACACTGTGCATGGCAAGGGGTACATAGATTTAAGAGAGATTCAGGAGGGTAAGTCAAGGAGATTTGGTAACTAGATACATATAGTGGATGAGGAAAAGGGAGGTATTTTGGGTGACTTCTTGGCTTCTGGCTTCTACATGTGAGTGGCATGTGAAGCCAGTTACTGAGTGAGGGTAAACTGGATAGTGGAGTGAAGGAAGAAATAAGAATAAACAACACTCATCTAATTGAATTGCCCTTGAGTGGAAATACATAATTTAATTGGATTAGCATTTCCTGGTAGTTTTACTTCCATAATTCTAAGGACTGAGGAGGATTCAGGAACTACACTTTCTTTGGCTCATTCCCCAGCCTTGGTAATCACCTAGCTATTTGATCTTGGGCAAACCATTTAAAAATTTACTTTCAATCTTCTTTTGTGAAATTGAAAAGGTAATAAGTGCTAGTTCCCAAGGATTTTGTGAGGATTCAACAGGACGGATGATGTAAGGAGTATTTTGTAAACTATAAATGTCAGCAGTAATGACAAGACTGAGTCTTTATTTTGAGGACAGAAGAAGAGAACCTCCAAATTGCAGTCAAGAATTGACCAAAGACTCAACCCAGAGTTTGCTCTCATGCCTTGCATCCCTGGGTGATCACTGGGGCAGGAAATCTCAGTCCAGAGGACACCAAGAAGATGCTTGGGGAAGGGAAAAGAAGCAGAAATAACTACTTCAAAGAAGTGGTGATAATATCAGCTCCTTTATCTTGGAAATTCTCTGTAA